>NC_063348.1:4058475-4072242 GCF_021869965.1 Rhincodon typus
ATTTCGGAAGAAGGGTCCCGACCCGAAACGTCAGCTTTCCTGCTCCTCTGATGCTGCCTGGCCTGCTGTGTTCCTCCAGCTCCACGCTGTGTTCCTCCAGCTCCACACTCTGTTATCTCTGACTCCAGCATCAGCAGTTCTTACTATCTCACATGGAATTAATCTTCTTCTAGAATTAGAATATCAGTCAATGAGATTTGATGCAAAGAAGTAAAACAACTTTCAAGGAAGGTTGAGATATGTAAATCGTTTATAGGATATTTTGTAAAGCAAAGCAACTCTGCACCAGGATTTTAACAAAAATAATTTACTCGATATTACAAACTATAACTTTCAGAATGATTCTTCAGCGTTTTCCATATGTAATTATACTGTTTCCAATTGTGAGGTTTTTGGGGTTTGTTTTCATCCAGCTTCTCCATTGGGCTCAGTAAGTTCAGCAGAAAGTGGTGTATAATTGATTGCATCTTTGCTACACTTAATCCAGCTCCCTTGCATTGTCAGCCTTTGTAATTGTTCCCAGCTGGCTAGATGTCAGACGTTGCATATCCAACTTATTCACACAGTCACCCTCAGTGGCTACTCCTACATGATCAGTCATGCCCTATTGTTCATATAGTCACCTCCATGTACTGACACATTCTTCAGTTCACTGTCCTTTGCTAGCTCTATTAGCTATCTAGCTACTGTTAGCCCACACACTGAAAAGAACATCTTAATGCAATTACAGTGCAGGCACTACACTCTGCAAACGCCATACCAAGGAAAGCAAACATTCATTTTGTACTGAGTGGATTCGGTGTTATCACTATTCATCTGTGTGTATTTTTGGAGTATTGAAATATGACAGTGCTGTTGGCAAGGAACCCTGTCCAGTGCTTGCAACCTTCATTCCCAATAATTTTCCTCAATGTTTCTGAAAGAGAGATTGCACGTAGACTTGTACAGGCTTCTGATTGGGTTATAGACACCTTTCCTTCACTCATCAGTTGAATATCACAATAAGTCGATAAATCCAAGCAGAAACCACACACACACAGATAGCTCAGTTTTGTACAGTCACTCATCACAATTGCTCAGCTGGCATGAAGCAGATTGAGTGATTGGGTGTCAAAAGAGGCAAATATCCTATTTCCTGAACCTATACATCTAATTACGTCTCACACACTATCGTATGAACATTCATACAATCATACAAATTAGGAATAACATAGAAACAGAGATGATAGGAGCAGGAGGAGGCCATTCTGCCCTTCGAGCCTGCACTGCCATTCATCACCATCATGGCTGATCGTCCAACTCAATAACCTAATCCTGCTTTCTCCCCATAACCTTTGATCCCATTCACCTGAAGTGCGATATCTAGACACCTCTTGAATACATTCAATGTTTTGGCATCAAATACTTCCTGTGGTAATGAATTCTACAGGGTCACCACTCTTTGGATGAAGAAATATCTCCTCATCTCCATCCTAAATTGTCTATCCGGAATCCTCAGACTGTGACCCCTGGTTCTGGACACACCCACCATCGGGAATATCCTTCCTACATCTATCCTGTCTAGTCCTGTTAGAATTTTATAAGTCTCTATGAGATCCCCCCTCATTCATCTGAACTCCAGTGAAAACAATCCCAACCTAGACAATCTCTCCTCATACGTCAGACGTTTTCTGAAAGTCCAAAATATACTACATTGACTGGCTGCCCCTTGTCACCTCAACTAGTTACAACTTCATTGAATTCCCCTTCATAAATCCATGCTCACTCTCTCTTTCTCTGATCCTACCACTGCTTTCTAAATGCTCTGCTATAAAATCCTTGGCAATGGATTCGAGAATTCTTCCCACTACTTATGTTAGGCTCACCGGTCAAGAATTCCCTGTTTTCTCTCTACCTCAGTTTTTGAATGTTGGAGTGACAGATCCCTCAAGACAGCACTGTCATTCCGTAAGATACAGCTGATCTGATCTGTTCACATTCCTGCCCACCGCCAATAACCTTTCACCTCTTTGATTATCAAGAATCAATCTACCTTTGTCTTCAAAAGATTCCAAGACTTTGCTTCCACCACCTTTTAAGGAAGAGAATTCCAAAGATCCACAATCCTCTCTAAGAAAAATATTCTCCCGATTTCGGTCTTAAAGGCATGACCTTTTGTTTTCAAATTGTGACCCTAGCTTTAGCCTTGACCACAAGTTGAGGCATTTTTTCCAAATCCAATTCATCAAGACCCCTCAGGATCTTATATGCTTTTCCAAAGCATTTCAAAGATTCTGGAATCAGTGTGGCTTCCCGACCCACTGTGCGATTTAACAAGGATCAACCCTCTGTGCGATTTAACAAGGATCAACCCTCTGTGCGATTTAACAAGGACACACAGTGAAAATACTCTTCCCTTCCTGTGCAAAAGAAATAGATTCGTCGGTCTGACAGTCCTAGACCTCGTGCTCTTGTCAGTTTCAGATTTTCAATTTCTAATTTTCTTTCGTAATCCTCGATCCTTTTGTTAAAGGTGTTCTTTTTCTCCAACATTCATTGCTCTTATAAGTAATCAATTCCCCAAATCTACACGCATAAAAACTAGATTCAACGCATAAATTGTTGAATATATTCAACCTTTAACAAACTTGGTATGTCTTCTAGCCTGAAGGGTGATCTGATTTAGGTTTCTAAAATAAAGGGAATAGACTATGTTCAATTAGACAGGTTACTTTGAATAAATAGATTAGGAAAGCCAAGGGTTCATAAATAGCACGGCTAGATCAATGCTAGATTTCAGACTTTCACAGAGAATAATGAACATGATGCCATCTGATAAGGTGAATGTCAATTCAATATATTCCTTCAAGCAAGAGCTGGATTCATTTCTGTCTTGGGTACAGCTCACTTTGCACTGAGGATGGTGCATAATATTAAGGCAGGGTGATCTCCTGGCATAGTACTGATCACCTAAGGCAGGCTGTGCAACACAAGTTGAAATGGGGCAAACCCCTAAACTAAGACTTGAGTGTTTGTAAAGGCTCGGAAATGTTATGGTCTCAACAACAGTTTCGCAGAATTGTTTTCTGTATGAAGTTTGGAGCCTGTGCAGAGTTTGTATGGGCAGACAAAGGGACTAGGGTTGGACAGGCAGAAAGGAGTAGAAAACCATTGAATGACGTCAAGGTCCATGATTCACATTCACTATCCACAGATTGTGCAGTGGCGATGGGACTTAAAATGCGTTCAATTCTAGTTTCTCACAGTTCAGACATAATTGATGGCAATGATACAGAAGAGGCCCTTTATCCCATCGAGCATGCGCTGACAAATACGACACTAAATCTACACTCATCCCACTTTCCAGCACTTGGCCCATAGCCTGGAATGTTATGACATTTAACACGCTAATCCAAGGATTTTTTTTTAAAAGGTTGGGATGTTTCCTGCCTCAACTACCTTCCCAGGCGGTGGCACCATCCTCTAAGTGACAAAACGTTTCCTCAAATCCTCTCTAAACCGTCTGCCTTTCACCTTAACATTATGCCCCTTGTTACTGGCCCTGCAACTAAGGGGAACAGCTGTTCTCTATCCACCCTGTCCATGCTCCTCATAATCTTATACACCCCTAACAGGTCCTCCTGCTCCTTAGCCTTCTCTACTCTGATGGATACTTCAGGTAGAGAGGATGTCTGATCTTATCAAAAGAAGTTGGATGAGTTTAGTGAGTGAAAGGAGGCCTGGACAATAGATGTTAGTGTAGGAAAGTCGAAGGTAAGGCAAGCAACATCTGAAAGGTGCACAATCCCTCTCTGTTTAAATGGAAATTGTAAGATGGCTGCCTGCAGTGAGATCTTCCTGGCCTGCTGTAGTCATGTGACCTCTGCCATTACGACTCCCAGTGGGTTACCAATTGGAAACCACATTCGTTAATTTCTGACAGCAGCTTGAAGCCACAATGATTTTAGTCTCGGGGAGGCCTAGACTTTCCTTGTAGAATCCTGCTCCTTGACCTGCACCAAACAGGAAATGAAGATTCATTTTGCAGATCTCTTGACATCCTAGTCCTGCTGAAACCTGCGTCAAGTATTTTTTTAAGCAGGTTCAGTGAGGAGAGGC
Organism: Rhincodon typus; assembly: GCF_021869965.1. NCBI lineage: Eukaryota > Metazoa > Chordata > Chondrichthyes > Orectolobiformes > Rhincodontidae > Rhincodon > Rhincodon typus. The sequence continues at coordinate 4,062,574 of NC_063348.1, forward strand.
AGGACATAGCAGTTTTCCACTGGCCTGACGAGCATGACTATAATCTCTACATTTACCCCTTACCCATGGGAACTGTTCCAAGTCAGACACAGTAGATACCAGACATTTTACTAGCTATTGTACGACACTGTTACCATCAACTGGATTGGAATGATTAAAAAGCTTCATTGAGAGCAGTGTAATAGGGAGCACTGATTTTGTAAGTTAGGTATATCCTTCTCCATTTACCCGAGGGCTGCAAAATTATCCAAATCATTCTCTCACATAGTTTTCCCTTTGCCCAATAGAAAACATTTCCAAAACAAAGGCGGACTTCTCCTAAACATGACAACCTTCCAGATACACCTTAGCTACCTAATCAGTTCTTTTTCTTTATTTGGCATTGAACATTATGCCTTCACCCAGGTTTCTCACTAACTCACCACATAACCACTCTGCAGCCAACCAACTTGAAAACAGGAGTATATGTTCAGACCAAATAAATCTTCAATTTCAGAGAGAGTCCACACACATTTGTTCAGCGGCGGGAGTCAGGAGAGAGTGCAAGGGGACTCCAGGAAAGGTAAACAGCGAGTATAATAACTTCCCGTTAGTGCTTCGGGGCCTTCATTTTTGGCGGCGGAGGAGGAGGAGGAGACCGGGAGCGAGAGGACCCCTGGGAAATATAGTTTGGGTGGAATCAAAACCTGTGACCCCACAAGAATGGTGTCTCCCACCCTTCCACCTCCTCTAATCTAAGAATAAAAGGGTAAGTAAGTTATTCTCTACTTTTTACAAATCTTTTGGGGAACTTTAAATTTAGAGGGGATGGCAGTGAGGGCAGTGCAATGTTCCTCCTGCAGAATGTGGGAGGTAAGAGTCAACAGCAGTGACTCTGTTGACTTCACCTGTGGGAAGTGCATCCAGCTCCAGCTCCTCAAAGACCGCGTTAGGGAACTGGAGCTGGATGAACACAGGATCATTCAGGAGGCTGAGGTGGTGATAAAAACGAGCTACAGGGACATAGTTACCTCAAAGAATGAAGGTAGTTGGGTGACAGTAAGGAAAGGGAAGGGAAGGAAACAGTCAGTGCAGGGATCCCCTGTGGTCGTTCCCCTCAACAATAAGTATACTGTTTTGGATACTGTTTGGAGGGGGAGCGACCTGTCAGGGGTAAGCCACTCGGACCGGGTCTTCAGAACAGGGACCGGCCCTGTGGCTCAGAAGGGAAGGGGGGAGAATAAGAGAGCAATTGTAGTGGGGGATTCAATAGTAAGAGGCACAGACAGGCGGTTCTGTGGACATGAACAAGATGAACGGATGGTATGTTGCCTCCCGGGTGCCAGGGTCCGTGACATCTCAGATCGTGTCTTCGAGATCCTTAAGGGGGAGGGTGAGCAACCAGCAGTCATGGTACACATCGGTACCGATGACATAGGTAGAAAAAGGACAGAGAATGTGAAAAACGAGTACAGGGAGTTAGGTTGGAAGCTGAAGTCCAGGACAAACAGTGTACTTATCTCTGGATTACTACCAGTGCCACGTGATAATGAGGTAAGAAATAGGGAGAGAGTGCAGCTAAACACGTGGCTACAGGGCTGGTGTAGGAGGGAGGGCTTCCATTATGTGGATAATTGGAGCATATTCGGGGGAAGGTGGGACCTGTACAGTAAGGACGGGTTGCACCTGAACTGGAAGGGCACAAATATCCTGGGAGGGAGATTTGCTCGAGCTATACAGGATGGTTTAACCTAGATTGGCAGGGGGTGGGGAACCAGATTTGTAATTCAGATGAGAAGATATTCAGCCTTCCAACAGACACAACAAGGAGTGAGGTTGTTAATAAAGAAATGCGGTCGATGGAGCGTAATTGTGGAAACAGGGATGGTTTGAAGTGTGTATACTTCAATGCTAGAAGTATCAGAAATAAGGCGGATGAACTTAAGAGCATGGGTCAGTACTTGGAACGACGATGTTGCGGCCATTACACAAACTTGGGTAACTCAGGGACAGGAATGGTTGTTGGAAGTTCCGGGATTTAGATGCTTTAAAAGAAATGGTGAGGGTGGTAAAAGAGGCGGGGGAGCGGCATTACTAGTCAGGGCTTCTGAAAGGCAGTTCGAGAATGATATGTCTACAGAGTCAGTTTGGGTTGAGGTCCAGAACAAGAAAGGAGCAGTCATTTTGTTGGGAGCTTTTTACAGACCACCTAATAGTTGCAGAAAAGTAGAGGAGCAGATTGGGAGGCAGATACTGGAAAGGTGCAGAAGTCACAGGGTTGTAGTCATAGGTGACTTCAACTTTCCAAATATTGATTGGAAACTTTTTAGTTGTAATAGTTTAGATGGAGCGAGTTTTGTCCAGTGCATTCAGGAAGGATTCCTGACACAGAATGTAGATAGACCAACACGAGGAGAGGCCACTTTGGATTTGGTGCTTGGCAATGAACTGAGCCAAGTGTTAGACCTGTTGGTAGGAGAGCATTTTGGCGATAGCAATCATAACTCTGTTACTTTTACAATAGTCATGGAAAAGGGTAGGTACATATAGCAGGGTAAGGTTTATAATTGGGGGAAGGGTAATTATAATTCTGTTAGGCAAGAACTGGGTTACAAAAAATGGGAACAGATGCTGTCAGGGAAGAGCACGATAGAAATGTGGAAATTGTTTAAGGAATGCATACTGCGTGTGCTCGATATGTTTGTCCCTAGCAGGCAGGGAAGATGTGGTCGAATGAGGGAGCCTTGGTTCTCAAGAGAGGTCAAACGACTGGTTAAGAGGAAGAAGGATGCTTATATAAAGTTTAGGAAAAAAGGATCGGAAAAGGCTCTAGAGGGATACAAGTTAGCCAGGAAGGAGATTAAGAAAGGGTTAGGAGAGCTATAAGGGGGCATGAGAAAACCTTGGTAGATAAGATCAAGGAAAACCCCAAGGCTTTTTACACGTACATGAGGAATAAGAGAATGACTAGAGAAAGGGTAGGGCTGATCAAGGGTTGTAAAGGGAATTCGTGTACGGAGCCTAAAGAGGTAGGAGAGGTCATTTTCTTCTGTATTCACAACTGAGAAGGACCTAGTTGTAGAGGAGGACAGTGTGAAACAGGCCGGTAGGCTAGAGGAGGTGGATGTTAGTAAGGAAGATGTACCAAACATTTTGAGGAACTTGAAGATAGATAAGTCCCCCGGGCCTGATGGGATTTATCCAAGGATTCTATGGGAAGCAAGGGAAGAGATCGCAGGGCCTTTGGCAATGATCTTTTCGTCCTCACTGTCCACAGGTATAGTGCCGGAAGATTGGAGAATGGTAAACATCATTCCCTTGTTCAAAAAAGGGAATAGGGATAACCCCAGAAATTACAGGCCAGTTAGTCTTACGTCAGTGGTGGGCAAATTATTGGAAAGGGCTCTGAGAGATAGGATTTATGATCACTTGGATAGGCACAGTTTGATTTGTGATAGTCAGCATGAATTTGTGAGGGGTAGATCATGCCTCACAAACCTTATTGACTTCTTTGAAGAGATGACCAAACACGTGGATGAAGGTAGAGCAGTGGATGTGGTATACATGGATTTAAGTAAGGCGTTTGATAAGGTTCCCCGTGGTAGGCTCATGCAGAAAGTAAGGAGGCATGGGATAGGGGGAAATGTGGCAGATTGGATTCAGAATTGGCTGAACCTTAGAAGACAAAGGGTGGTAGTGGATGGAAAATATTCAACATGGTGCTCAGTTACGAGTGGTGTACCACAAGGATCTGTTCTGGGTCCTCTTCTATTTGTGATTTTTGTAAATGATTTGGATGAAGGAGTGGAAGGGTGGATTAGTAAGTTCGCGGACGATACAAACGTGGGTCGAGTTGTGGAAAGTGCGGAGGGCTGTTCTAGTTACAAAGGGACATTGGTAGGATGCAGAGCTGGGCTGAGAAGTGGCAGTTGGAGTTTAACCCTGAAAAGTGTGAGGTGATTCATTTTGGAACGACAAATTTGAAAGCAGAATACAGGGTTAACGGAAAGAGTCTTGGGAGTGTGGAGGGGCAGAGGGATCTTGGGGTTCATGTCCACAGTTCCCTGAAAGCTGCCACCCAGGTGGACAGAGTTGTTAAGAAGGCGTATGGTGTGTTAGCTTTCATTAATAGAGGAATTGAGTTCAAGAGCCGTGAAGTTATGCTCCAGCTACACAAAACTCTGGTTCCACACCTGGAGTATTGTGTCCAGTTCTGGTCACCTCATTACAGGAAAGATGTGGAAGCGTCGGAACAGGTGCAGAGGAGATTTACCAGGATGTTGCCTGGAATGGAGGGAAGGTCTTACAAGGAAAGATTGAGAGAGCTAGGGCTTTTCTCTTTCGAATGACGAAGGATGAAAGGTGACTTGATAGAGGTGTACAAAATGATCAGAGGTATAGATAGAGTGGATAGCCAGAGACTTTTTCCTAAGGTGGAGGTAGCTATTACAAGGGGGCATAGTTTTAAAGTGAGTGGAGGTAGATATAGGGGAGACGTCAGAGGTAGGTTCTTTACTCAGAGAGTGGTAGGGGCGTGGAATGCATTGCCAGAGAGGGTCGTGGAGTCAGCCTCATTAGGGGCATTTAAGCAGCTATTAGATAGGCATATGGATGATAGTATAAGATAGGGGTGGAGGTTAAATAGACCTTAGGTTTAGGGTAAAAGTTCGGCACAACATTGTGGGCCAAAGGGCTTGTACTGTGCTGTACTGTTCTATGTTGTATTCAATTTAGGAATCAGAGACTGTATCATCATACCCCACTGCAGGATCTGAGCACACATGACCTGAAATCCAAGACAGGACTAAGGAAGAGCTACAACAACAACAACAAAGTTGCTGGAAAAGCTCAGCAGGCCTGGTAGCATCTGTGAAAGAAAAGACAGAGTTAACGTTTCGGGTCTGGTGACCCTTCCTCAGAGCTGTATTGTTGCAGAAATAATCATCTGTCAGATAAGGCATTGAACCTCATCTACCTATTCAGGTGGGTATTAAAGTTCAACAAGGTATTCTGCACAGAAAGATATTCTGCACAGAAGTTAAAAAAACTAGGAGCTGTATATGCTGTAAATCTGAAACAAAAACAGAAATTGCTGGAGAAACTCAACAGGTCTGGTAGCACATAGAGAGAAAGCAGAGTCAACGCTTCGGGTCCGGTGACCCTCCTTCAGAACGGATTGTAGCTAGGACAAGGAGTCCAGAGAGAGAGCAAAAAACAGTTGGGCAGACAAAGGAATGGATAAATGTCAGCCTGGGAGAATAAAGAGCTGCTAATGGGGACCATTACCTGACAATGGGTTGTGTGTGGTAGCAGCCCATATGACGACAAGGCCTGGTGTGTGGGGCCTGGGCTAAGGACATGGGAGAAGATGATCAGGCCCTACAACTGTCAAAGTCGATATTGAGTCTTAAAGGCTGCAGGGTCCCCAAGTGGAAAATGAGCTGCTGTTCTTCCAGCTTGCGTTGAGCTTCAGCAAGCCCGAGGCACAGATATTGGCCAGGGAACACGGCAGTGTGTTGAAGTCACAGGTGACCAGAAGCTCAAGGTCATGTTTGTGGACAGAACATAGGTTTTCCACAAAGCAGACTGGGCACCAATCTAGCTACAGTTCTTAAAAAAAAAAGAGTCACAAGGCCCAAAACATTGACTCTGCTTTCTCTCCACAGATGCTTCCAAATTTTCTCCATCTGTTTTAATTTTTGATTCTATGAAGAAAATCTGACAATTATCTTGGGACCCAAAGTAATTAATCCTTCAATCAATAACATGAAATAAACAACCACATGCTCACAAATCTCATTTGTTATGTGTGGGATTTTCCTGTACATAATTGGTCATTGTATTTCCCTACAAAATCCAGCCCAAGCATTTGAATAATTATTTGTTGTTTGTGAATTGCTTTGACAGAGCTCCAGTATGTGAAGAGCAATACATCCAAGCGTGCATTTCATATTTGTGCTTCTTTCAGCAAAGACTAATAAAAATCAAACATACTTTTTCTCAATCAATTACAGACTTCAAAAACTGGAACAGAAAACCCTCTTCATAAAAACCGAAAGAACTGCAGATGCTGTAAATCAGGAACAAAAACAGAAGTTGCTGGAAAAGCAACCAGAGTTAACGTTTCAGGTCCGGTGACCCTTCCTCAGACCCTTCCATGTTCTGACAAATGGTCACAGGACCCGAAACATTAACTCTGATTCTTTTCTTCACAGATGCTGCCAGACCTGCTGAACTTTTCCAACTCTCTTCATAAACTGCTTTGGCTATTTCATTCAATCAGAATGCCTGCCGTGGATTACCTAAAGGATGGATACTAGGGCCTCACAGTGTTGCATCCTATCCTTTGCAATTCATTCTTAAATGTAGCCACTGTTTCCTGTCCATAATTGCCCTTGGGAAGTTGGTGGTTTTTTTGTGCACTGCTACAGTATATCTGGTGGAGGTGTCACCACGGTGTTGTTAGATAAGGAATTCCAGGATTTTGGCACAATGATGTTGAACAAATAGTGATAGTATCCATGTCATACTGATAGATGATTTGTAAGAGACGATAATATTCATAATGGTCACAGGTTTAAGAACCAACTCCCCAACTCTATATCACAGATTGTTTTGTGTCTTTATTACCACCTGGCTCGGAAATTCTCCTTTCTTATTCATAACTTTAAACTTGTGTCCCTTTTGACTCTCCACTATACAGAGCAGCTCAGCTTGATTAATTTTGCCAACTCTTTTCACAGTCTTGTGCAGTCACCTCAAAGACAAAATTACTTTGCCTTCTTCAAAGTTAATCTGTGGCATTGGTACGCAAAGATGGTGATTCCCAATGATATTGTCACTAGCAATTTTTAAAACACTCTGCAATTCGTGGATATAATTGTGTTTGAAGCCTTAGCTGGAAGCAGTGTGTCCATGGGTCTTCATAACTGTACCAGCTCCAATAAGTGACAAGCATTCAGTTGGTACAGTTCTACAAGTTTGGATGTGTACAAGGTTTATTCCCACTTACCATCAATGTCCGAGTGGTTTAATAAACTATCACTTAGAAGGTGACCGGACCTTCCATCATCTGAAATTAAAAGAACAACCAGAGAAATATCAAAATGTTATGTATTCAGGTATTTTCCTCCAATATTGAGTAGAAAATATGTGTTCTCGAGGTTAGAGAAGACGGGTGTTTAAATTGACAGGGTAGATTCTGAAGGGCTGTTTCCCCTAACTGGGGACCATTGTTGCAGGATAAACTGTTGCTCCTTTAGGGTGGAGATAAAGAGAAATGTCTTCACTCTGGGACCTGTGAACTTTTGAAACTGTCTATCCCAGAAGGTTGAGGAGTCTCCACCTTGAGCATGTGTAGGTCAGACACTGCTAGAATTTTGGGTACTAAGTAAATCAAGGGATGTTGGCATGGTGTGGGAAAGTGGAGTTGACGTAGAAATTCAGACATGACCTTATTGAAGACGCTCCAGGGCCTGTAAGGTCTATTCTGACTCCTGCTTCTGATTTAAACAGTTAAAAATTCCATTTGAAATACCCAAATTAACCCACATGGCAAATTCCCCTTTCATTAGGGAGAGAACTTTCCACCTTTCAATAAATCAGTGACAATCCATCTTATACAAAAAAACGTCCTCCCTCCTAAGTGAAGCCTATGTACGGTTACATAAACACAAAAGCAGCCGATAGCTGCCATGGTTACCTGTGCAGGAGTTTCCTTCTTGTCTTCCTCGGCAAAAACAGAGGTTGGGTGCAATGCAATAACCGTTACCACATCCAAAGGAGCAAACAGCTGTAAACAAAGTTGAAAAAAACGTAATGGTTAACATGCAACACTCATCCCAGAGGAAAAAGTATTCACTAATCCAGATCAGTCAAGCTGGCAAACATAGTCTGCAAACAATTAATAATTTGTTTCTTTTACTTCTGAAAATATTTTCCCATTGCCTGCCTTTTCTGAGCTACTACGTCACCAAACTATAACTGCAAGTACTTCAAACGACATACACAGCACCATTCGCAGCCACTGGACCAAAGAAGTGCAGTAATATCCAGAGGGAAATGAACTTCTCACTGGGTCAGAGATGAGACGCAATGGCTCCAGAATACCTCCCAGCCGGGAGTTTAGCTTATAGAGAGGAAGAGGACTCAAAAGCTGACACATCGAGGTGGAGTGGGGAGGGAGTGTTGTATTAGGCGGGCAAAGGATCTGAAAGGATTAATACTGATGCATGCCCCAAGCACCAGCAGCAATGATGACATCATCGCTAGGTCAAAATCCTTGATTTCACTCCCCAACAGCATTGTGGATCCTCTTACACCAAATAGATTAGCAGTTCGAGAAGGCAGTTCACCACCACTTTTTCCAACAACATCTAGGGATGGGAAATAAATGCTGGTCAAGCCTGCAGTGTCCACATCCTATAAGTGATCTTTCAAATATCAGGCAGATTTGGTGGGAGAACAGCGTAGGAGTGAAATGGTGGCTAGCACTGCTGCCTCACAGCGCCAGGGACGCGGGTTCGATTCCAGCCTTGAGTGACTGTCTATGTGGAGTGTGCATGTTCTTCCCATGTCTGTGTGGGTTTCCTCCCACAGTCACAAATATGTACAGGTTAGGTGGATTGGCTATGCTAAAAAAAAAATTGTCGATTGTGTTCAGGAATGTGCAGGCTAGGTGGATTAACCATGGGAAATGTGGGGTTACGGGGATAAGGTAGGGGTGCTGGGTCTCGGTGGGATGCTCTTCAGAGAGTTACTGTGGATTCGATGGGCCAAATGGTCTCCTTATGCACTGTAGAGATTCTATGATACAACGACCTGAAAGGAGTAAGAAACAATATCCAGGCCCTCCACATAATCTTTGTGACACAGTCTATCATATCAATTCAACATGCAACTTGTTGCCAACTTGCAATGAACTATTTCCCATTAAATACAAGAGACTCTTCCAATTAGATCAGTGAGTGGGTTTCTCTCCACTGCACTAGACCTTGTAGGTCACTACAGCAAAAGAGGGTGATGGCAGCAAATTGGCCACATGGTGAGTGCAGACTTGGTTTAGCTGCACATGCGATATCTGCTGGCGGAGTGGCAGAGAACCAATGGCTGCTACATGGGCAGTGCAATGAATTAGAAATTGGGAGGGATAAAGATCTGAGGTTGATCGCAGACACTTGTGAATATTGTACCAGGACCGAACTTGGCTTAAAATTGATAGCCTCACATTTGAATAGGCTTCTGGCACTTTTGTCTAGGATCATGCACAGTAAACTGCTCTGTTGGAGGGAACAGTGCCTCTCTTTGCATTTCTCAGCAAGTGTGACTGCCTTCAGGGGAGATGGCGAAAGAGAAGCATATTAAATTGTGGTGGCGTTATCATTGCCTGGATGGCAAACAGTGGGCCCTTACAGCTTTCCCAGTCTCAAACTAGGAGCCAGCAGACTCCTAGACAACAAGGTGCAGAGCTGGATGAGCACAGCAGGCCAAGCAGCATCATAGGAGCAGAAAGGCTGACGTTTCAGGCCTAGACACTTCATCAGAAATGGGGGAGGGGAAGGGGGTTCTGAAATAAATAGGGAGTGAGTGGGAGGCGGATAGAAGATGGATAGAGGAGAGGATAGGTGGAGAGGAAACAGACAGGTCGAAGAGGCGGGGATGGAGCCAGTAAAGGTGAGTGTAGGTGGGGAG
>NC_063348.1:4077242-4123915 GCF_021869965.1 Rhincodon typus
CCCCCATTTCTGAAGAAGGGTCTAGGCCCGAAACGTCAGCCTTCCTGCTCCTCTGATGCTGCTTGGCCTGCTGTGTTCATCCAGCTCTACACCTTGTTATCTCTGTGTAAAAAAATTGCTTTCTGCCTTTTTAAAATTTCTCTCCTCTCACATTAAAAATATGCCCCCTATTCTTGAAATCCTCCATCCAGGGGAAAAGACAACAACCATTAACTCTATCTATACCTCTCATTATTTTATAAGCTTGTCACCTCTCAACCTCCTAAGCTCCAGTGAAAAGAGTCCCAGTTTATCCAGCCTTCCTTTACAACTCAAACCTTCCATACTTGTCATCTTCCTGGTAAATCTCTTCTGAACCATCTCCAGCTTGATAATATCTTTCCTATAACTGGGCAACCAGATCTGGACACTGTACTCCAGAAGAGACCTCACCAATGTCTTGTACAACCCTCAACATGACTTCCCAACTCCGATACTCAAAGGGCTGAGCAATGAGGCAAGCATGCCAAACGCCTTTTTAACCATCCTGTATGTACCTGCACCCCGAGGTCCCGCTGTTCTATAACACTGTCCAAGGCCCTACCATTAATTGTATAAGCCCTACCCTTGTTTTTGTACCAAAATGCAACACCTCGCATTTATCTAGATTGAACTCCAGCTGCCGTTTTTCAGACCAATGACTGATTTGATCAAGATCCCTCTGTAACCTGAGAAAACTTTCTTCACTATCTACTGTGCCACCAATTTTGACGTCGTCTGCAAACTTACTAACCACGCCTTCTATATTCTCATCATTTGTATAAATGACAAAAGTGGACCCAGAACTGATCCCTGTGGAACACCGGTGTTGACAGGCCTCCAGTCCAAAAAGCAACCCTCCACCATTACCCTCTGTCTCCTGTCGATAGGCAATTATGTATCCAATTGGCAAGCTCACCCTGAAGCTGGGACATATACCTGGATCTCCTCCTGGACAGCACCAGGGGAGTATTTTCACCATAGTAACTACAATAGTTCAATATATCATCTCCTCAAGATGGGCAATAAATGCTGGTCTTGTCAGTGACAGCCGCATCCCAATATCAATTGAATCTGTGGATGACTGAAATATAGCATTCATCTAACAGTAACAATTATAACAAATTAGTAGTAAATGAACAGTCCAAACTAGCTGATTTGTAATATCAAACAGATAGGAAATGAGCAATTAGGCATCCAATAAAACCTAGCAAATGCCCCCTTTGGAGCTATTTTATTCCAAGAGTAAGGAAAACCAATTAAATTCCACAAAATTACTTCCTGAAAATACTTATAATTGCAGTTTTCATTTGATTATTGACATTACAAAGTAATAAAATAAAATTTACAATATAATAAGCAGATAAAAACATAGCTACCTTCCAAGAAAACCACAAAATTTACCCTGAAGTTATCTTTCCCAAAATCTCTGTAATTACTTCTTCCTCCATAGGTCTGCACCTCTCTGGGTGGCCTGGGTTTTCAGCTCTGCTTTTTCCCTGACAACTATTACTGTCAGATGCTTCCCTGAATGGAGAGATTTAATCCTGCAAGGGACGGCAATCGTAAGGAGAGACAAATTTCAAACTGCACCATGCTGCACACTACTAAAATAATTGGGATATCTTTGTTTGTAAGGAACTGCTGTACCATCCACAGCCTTTCTCCAGGCATTTCTATTCAGACCATTAATGCATGTTAGCCTACTTGCTGGCCTCCCTTCAGGGCTATTAACAAACACCCATGTTGCTCAACACATGATGCCCTATAGGTCTGAAGAGTAAAAATCTGCACTTTGATGTTGACTTTCTCTCGTATTATAGGATAGCATCCCAGTAACCTTTTTGATTCTCTACTGTACCTGCACGCTAACATTTTGTGCCTAGGACACAAAATCAATCTGCCCCTCACAATTCTCCATGTTAGTGATATTTTGCTTTCACTTCTTCCTGCCAAAAAGAACAACTTCACATTTCCCCATATTACGTTCTATCTACCAGATACTTGTGCACTCACTCAAAACTAACCACACCCATCTGCAAACTCATAGAATCCCTACAGTGTGGAAACAGGCCCTTCGGCCCAACAAGTCCACACCGACACTCAGAGCATCCCACCCAGACCCATCCCCCTCATATACACATCCCTGAACACAATGGGCAATTTAGCATGGCCAATCCACCTAACCTACATGTTTTTGGATTGTTGGAGGAAACCGGAGCACCTGGAGAAAAGCCACACAGACATGGAGAGAATGTGCAAACTCCACACAGACAGTCGCCTGAGGGTGGAATTGAACCCAGGTCCCAGGCGCTGTGAGACATTAGTGCTCACCACTGAGCCACCGTGCCACCCCAACTCATGTCTTCTTCACAACTCACATCCCTACCTATCTCGGTGCCATCTGTGAACATAGATACCTTTCCTTGACTCCCCTTATCTAAGTCATTGATGTAAATTGCAAAAAGGTTGGAGGTCGCAGCAGAGAGCCCTCTGGGACACCACAAATCACATCCTGCCAAAAACTCACTTAAGCACATTCCCCATTTACTACCAGTCATCCGTCCTACCCATGCTAATACAACAGCCCCTCCACCATGAGCTTTTATTTTCACAATAATTTTTCATGTGGTACCTTAGCAAATGCCTTCTGGATATCCAGGTACCTGAAATCACATTGTGGATGGAGTACAATGTGAAAAAAAACCTTGCTGGACAATACTCTAAAGGGTCAATGGATTTGAAATGTTAATTCTGCTTTCATTCCACAAACCTGCTGAGTTAATCCAGCAATTTCTATTTTTGTTTCAAATTTCCAGGATCAACAGTTATTTGTTTCGTCCCAGTTATTTCTTGCTGTTTACCTCGATGTAAGCCACGGTGCTGTTTGTAAAGGTGAAAGGAAGCTGGTGTATCGAGTCTATCCCCACCCATTGCATTGGTTTACAAGCATCGCAACTCCGAACAGTCCACATCCATCGCCAGCCAAGTAATTTTACTTTATTCCTTTATTCATTCACAGGATCATCACTGGCTAGGCAGCATTTATTGCCCAGCCCTAATTGCCCAGAGGGCAGTTAAGGGTCAACCACATTGCTGTGGCTCTGGAATCACATGTAGGCCAGACCAGGTAAGGATAACAGTTTCCTTCTCTAAAGGACGTGAGTGAACCAGATGGTTTTTCCTGACAATGGACAATGGACAATGGACAATGGACAATGGATTCATGGTCATCATTAGACCCTTAATTCCAGATATTTATTGAATTCAAATTCCACCATCTGCCGTGGTGGGATTCGAACCCAGGTCCCCAGAACATTACCCTGGCTCTGTGGATTAACAGTCCAGCAATAATGCCACTAGACCATTGCCTTCCCTTTCTTGGAGAGACCAAGGTTTTTTTTTAAAACTTGCAAGGGTAATTCATGATGGAACAAATCTGGAAAAATATTCAAAACATCCTCACCCAGACCAATGAAAATTACTCCAGGTAACTACATCTCACTGTGATCTATGTTAGTTCTTATTCCAAATAGTTTTTGGGAGGCTGAAATCCCTGTACCAGGTATAAACTGGTCCAGCTCTTCTGATGATATGCATTGAATCAGCAGTCACAGCTCAAATCTGTAACTGATTCCACGGATGGATGCACTATCCTGTTGGAACAGAGGTAGTTCTTGTCGTCTATCCCAGTTTTACCCTTGTGTAACTTTTACACACAATCACTGATCCTCCCTAGCCTGTTAAATTAAAGTTGTATATGACCATCAACACAATGTAAATGCAGAAAGCCAGTACATCACTAGAACAAGTAGCTGAGCTTTTTAAGACAACCTGAACATTTTCTACAACTTCTTTCTGACCCAACACAGGGTGGCACAGTGGCTCGGTGGTTAGCACTGCTGCCTCACAGCGCCAGGGACCTATGTTCGATTCCACCCTTGGGCGACTGTCTGTGTGGAGTTTGCACGTTCTCCGTGTCTGTGTGGGTTTCCTCCCACAGTCCAAAGATGTGCAGGTTAGGTGCATTAGCCATGGTAATTGCAGGATTACAGAGATAGGATGGGGCTGGGTCTAGGTGGCATGCTCTTCAGAGTGTCAGTGTGGACTCAATGGGCCGAATGGCCTGCTTCCACACTGTAGGGATTCTATGATTCCATAACATGTTGAGGGATTGCCCCAGATTCACTCAGGCATCCTTAGTTCAAATGATCTCGTATTAATTTATATAAAGAACACTTTCTTATTTACAAACAGCAAAGAATAGGCTGCAAAACTGAGTCCTGTCCAGGTTCAGGGGAAAATAAAATATGTTCTTAATCATCCCGTACAACTGAGAGAAAAGAATGGGATCTCTCCGCAACCCATAAGTAATACTTTCAAACACAGACCTTGAACATTGTAGATTGCTGCACTGGTGACGACCAGTTTGCAGAACCTGATAATCATGTCCCCTGATATAAAATCACTCGTGGTCTTCATGTGGACAGGTTTCTCACTCTGTCTTTTCCTTCCTGATCACCAGCTCCTTTTTATCATCTTTTGGGGGAGCCATTTTCATTGCAATGCACAATATCTCATGTCGACAAGGAACATTTGTCAAGAATTTAAAGAAGGGTTGCTATGTTCACATTTTGAAATGGTTTTAAATGAAAAGACTTTGAAATATAAATTCTATTCCTTTACTGTCACTGAGTTAAAATCATTGAGCTTTTACTTGAGTGCATGAACTACACCAGTTCAACTCCACTTTCTTGTAGGTTATTGGAGATTGGCCTTGATTTGACACCTGTATAGCATGAATAAATAAAACACACCATGTACCAGGACCACGCATGTAGATTTGGCTGTGGCCTTATTCCAGAAGCTGAAACTCCACAATGGCCTGAGAAACACAGGCAGGGAAAAACAAGACGAAATACAGCAGCAAACCTATTGGATTCTTATTCTTGTCTTCTGAGGTTTCCACGGGTAGACAGACAGAAGTGAATGTGGCCAGGAATCACCAGCACATAACAGCGAGCTGACAGCTCATTGACCACAAAGGCTCTTCAGGAGTTTTGATAAAATTCCTGGAGAAAGGAAAAACCATGAGCTCAGCTGACCCTGAAATGTTCGACACTTGTTTTGTGAGTTCATGTTTAAAGAGCAGTCACAGTACAGCATCAGAGATGTTTACCAGGATTGGGGCTATGGCTCATTGTCCAGGACACCACCAAAAGATCAGGAGGGACAATGAGAAAGTCATGATTGAGAATGACACCAAGCCAATGATTTGAAAATAAAATACAACAAGAAATAAAGATTGATGAAGGGGTGATTATTTGTGCATTTCAAATCTTGGCAAAGAATTTGCAAAGGTGGAACGTGGTAAAATAGATCATGATTTCAATGGTTGCAATGTTGATAGAAGACAAGAATGTTTCTCATGTAAAGAAAGTGGCTGCAGGCTAGAAATAAGAGATAGATCATTTATTATCTGACAGTTATTGTGCAGACACAATTCCATACCATAAGATCATACCAAGAGGAGATGATCTAGCCCCTCATTGTTGCTCTTCCCATTCAATAGGATCATGGCTGATCTTATTGTGCTCTACATTCAATTTTCTTGCCTGCCCCCATAACCCTTTATTTCCTTGACTTTGTTTCAGTCGGTCTGAATATATTCAATGACACAGTATTTATATCAGGAGACATGATTATCAGGTTCTGCAAACTAGTCATCTGTTCTCTGGAGTAAAGAATCCAGAATCTGCCAAACACATTGAGGTGAAATTATCCTCTTCTCTATTTTAAATGGAGATCCCTTAATTTTAAACTGCACCTCCTAGTTATTAAGTCCCATACAAAGGGAAACGTCCTCCCAGCATCAATTCCCCTCAGAATTTTATGTTCCAATAACATCACCTTTCATTCATCTTAACTCCAACGGGCATAAGAC
Organism: Rhincodon typus; assembly: GCF_021869965.1. Lineage (NCBI taxonomy): Eukaryota > Metazoa > Chordata > Chondrichthyes > Orectolobiformes > Rhincodontidae > Rhincodon > Rhincodon typus. Next base: position 4,083,205 of record NC_063348.1, read on the forward strand.
TAATCTGCTCAACCTTTTCACCTGGAAATAAAAATCCCCTAATCCTAGGAATCAGCTGAGTGATCCTTGTCTGAACTGCTTCCATTGCAATTCTATCCTGCCTTCAGCAAGGAAACCAAAAGTGTACTTTGTATTCTGGACATGGTCTGAATAGACCCTATTAAATTGTTGCCACACTTTTCTACTTTTATAATCCATTCCCTTTGCAACAAACGCTACTTGTACACGCGTACTAATTGTTTGTGACTCATGTACCAGAATACATAAATCCTTTTGTAGCTCTGACTTCTGCATTCTCTCTCCATTTAAATATGGTTACCTCACTATGGTTCCTGCCAAAGTAGACAGGCTCACATTTCCTGCATTATCTGCCAACTTTTTTGCCCAATTACTTAACCTATTGATATCCATTTGCAGACTCTGTCTTATTCATAACTTGCTTTCCTACAGCCTTTGTGATATCATCAATTTTAATTTCCAAACACTGTTCCTTTATCCAAGTTACTAATAGAGTTTGTATATACTTGAGGCCCAACATTAATCCCTGTGACACTTCACTATTGCAGTTGGGCAAACCTATTTATCCCAACTCTCTGCTTTTCATAAACTAATCCTCTATCCATGCTGACATTTTATTCCCAACACCATGAGTTTGTATATTATTTAGTAAACTCATAGAGTCATACAGCATGGAAACAGACCCTTTGGTCCAACCAGTCCATGTTGACTATAAACCCAAACTAAACAAGTCTCACCTACCTGTGCTTGGCTCATATCTCGTCAAACATTTCTTATTCATGTACCTAACTAAATGTCTTTTAAATGTTGTAACTGTACCCGCATCGGCCACTTTCTCCGGAATTTCATTCCGCACATGAACCATGCTGAGTGTAAACAAAAATTGTAGTATCCCACTGAATGTTCTTTTAGAAATCGAAATGCACCACAACTACTCACTGTCCAACCTGTTTGTTACTCACTGTCCAACCTGTTTGTTAGATTCTCAAACAACTCAAATTTGTCAAACACAGTTCCCCTTTCATAGCACAATGATGACTGTTTGTTGGTTTTCTAAATGTCCACTTATTGCTTCCCTAATAAACAGCTCCTCCCTCCATTTTCTTTCTTGATTTTCAACTATTCTTAGCATGCCATTGGTGTTGTCCACAGTGAGAACTGATGCAAAACACCTGCCACATTTTTCTGCCAGTTCCTTGTTTCCAATTAATTCTCCAATTCAATCCTCAAAGAAATCAACATTTACTTGTAGAGTGTACCTTACCTCTCAGCATGACAGCACTCTGTCATTTCTGTTCATAGCCATTAAAGTCTTTCGTGCCCATAAGGACAACAAGCGACATTTGCATGGAGTGATTGTCATCCTCTTGCTCCACCATAGTGCTGGACCACCAGCAGGGAAGATGGATCACTTCTTTTTCCCCATAGGCCAAGTGGCCAGTTCAGAGTCTCCTCCCGCTATCCCCCTGGCATTTTATCACTAGCAGGTCAGCTGTCCACCAAATGGGCGGATGGCCTGACAAGCCTTGACAGCCTGACTGTGTGCTCAAATAATGATGGAGGCTGATAATGAAGGCACATCAACACTTGACTTCACACTTTAATGGGGAGGCGATGGCCTAGTGGCATTATCGCTGTACTGTTAATCCAGAGACCCAGGTAACTTTCAGGGTTCGAATCCCACCAGGGCTAATGGTGGAATTTGAATTCAATAAATATCTGGAATTAAAAATCTAATGATGGCCGTGAATCCATTGTCGGTTGTTGGGAAAAACCCATCTGGTTCACCATTGCCCTTTAGGGAAGGAAACTGCCATCCTTACCTGGTCTGACCTACATGTGACTCCAGACTCATAGCAATGTAGTTGACTCTGAACTGCCCTCTGGGCAATTAGGGATGGGCAACAAATGCTGCCTAGCTAGCGACACCCTCATCCAATGAATAAAAAAAACTCAGATCCTGAAAACATGTGTATCTCAGCTAAGTCGCATACAAGGAGACACCAGGCGCAATTCCACTGCCAATAGTGTTGGGGTCAAGGATAGCCCGAGGAGGCAGATTACCAGAGGATGGAGTATAAGGATACTCAAGTTAAGCTGCAGCTTTATAGGTCTTTAATTAAGCCACACATTTCTGGTTACCACACTATCAGAAGGATGTGGATGCTTTGGAGTGCGTACAGAAAAAGTTTGCCTGGTATGGGGGACTTTAGCTATGAAGAAAGGTTGGATAGACTGGGTTTGTTTTCACTGGAACACAGGAGGTTGAAGGGCGACCCAATAGTAGTTTATAAGATTGTTAGTGGCATGGATAGAGTGGAAAGTATGAGGCTTTTTCCCCAGTGCGGAGGGGTCAATTATGAGGGGTTCAAGTCATGGGGGTGGAGAGAGGCAGGGAAGTTTAAAAGAGATGTGCAAGGCACTCACCACAAAGGGTTTGTAGCTATTGGTTTCTAACTCAGTTTAGTTCTTCACATACAACCAAGGAAGCAAGCAGCAGTCTAGTTTGCTACCTTAATTTCTTTTTCTCCTCAACATGGTCATATGTTTGTATCAGTAAATGAATGTCCTCCTCCAAAATATTTCTAATGATAGGATGGCTCCCACCACATGCACAATGCACATCTGCATATGGTCATAAACTGGAACTGTGAATCACGTAGTCAGCGAAGAGCAATTGTCACTCAGTTAGACACCATTTTGTTTGCCAAGATGTATATTATGACTGTGTATTTATAATATATAGTCAAAAAGGCTTATTTGTCTTTTTGAAATGGACACAGAATCTTACAAGATGGCTGTCGGAAGACACATAACCGCTCTTGTTGGTGCACTACAGACAAAAAGCTGAAGACCAGCCCGTGCATTATATTAGTCAATCTCAAAGCGATGATATTGGTCCTTCTACAGGACAAGCTTCCAAGAAAACAGACGCCTGAAAGGCTCCCCTGGGAATTCCAACATAATGAGTTTTATTTCATGGAACACTGAATTAGCAGCAATTTAAGTTTTCATCCATGTAAGGTAAACCCCTCATTTTGCGTAAAATTCCCCAGAAAGATTCTGAGAGACAGTCAGCCATAGCGAGCATAGGCAGAGAGGCTTTTAGAAATCACAGAATCCAGGCAACCTGTAAATGCCATAACTGCAGAATCACTGACGAACAAGAAACCTTCTCCATCTCTCTCTCTCCCAAATCCTGCTCCGAGGTTGGAGTTGTGGATGCATGACCTCACAGATTTCAGTGAGGTCACACTTAGTGAAAAGCAAATGTCATTTATTTTTCCCCATTTATGGGATGTGGGCATTACAGGCTCTGCCAGCATTTATTACCATTCCTGAGTTGCCCTTGAGAAGGTGGTGACGAGCTGCCTTCTTCAATGACTATCATTTATTTTCTGAGGTACCCAGCACAATGCTTTTAGGGAGGGAGTTCCAGTATTTTGACCCAGTGACACCGAAGAAATGGTGACATACTTCCAAGTCAGGTTGGAGACATTTTTTAAGAGAAATTGCAGATGAGAGAGTGTTGCCATGTATCTGCTGCCCTTGTCCTTCCAGATGGTAGTGTTTGTGGATTTTGAAGTTGTCTAAAGACCCTTGGTGAATTTCTACAGGGCCTCTTATAGATAGTACACACTGCTGCTACTGAGAGTCGGTGGGTTTTTTTCTTTATTCATTCATGGGATGAGGGCGTCGCTAGCTAGGCAGCATTTATTGCTCATCGGGCAGTTATGAGTCAACCACATTGCTGTCGGTATGGAGTCACATATAGACCAGAACAGGTAAGGATGGCAGTTTCCTTCTCTAAAGGTCATTAGTAAACTAGATGGGTTTTTCCGACTATTGGCAATAGATTCATGGTCATTATTAGACTTTTAATTCCAGATGTTATTGAATTCAAATTCCACCATCTGCCATAGTGGGATTCAAACCCAGGTCCCCAGAACATTACCTGGGTTACTGGATTAACAGTCCAGCGATAATACCACTAGGCCATGGCCTCCATCGCCTCCCCATCAAAAGATGAACAGTGTGGATGATGGATGCGATGCCAATCAAACAGCTGCTTTGTTCTGGATGACGTTAAGTTCCTTGAGTGTTGTTGGGGAACAGACACAATAGTTTCCTGAACCCCTTTCTGAAAGACCTTCCCCAGCCTTTCCTTTTTTCCAGCAGCTCTGCATGGCCCCTGTTCATTTTCCAAATCATATTGTATTCCAAGGAATGTTCTGCCAGTTCACAGAGGCTGAGAAACAAGGGGCCTGTGCATTAGCCTTGAAAGTCATTTTGAAGATTTCAACATCTGCCGCTCCACTCCCTGTTGCCATTTTCAAGTTGAAATCATGGGAAGAAGCAAATTTTCATCGAGCCATTCCAACAGTCAGAGAAAGTCAACAGCTCATTGATCTTTTAAGCAGAGGAGATCTCTTAAATTAGCACTGCTGCAGAATCCTTCCTATTATTTAACACATGTTAAATAGTGTAAGTTTAGGAGGGAAAATTAGCTGGACTATGAAGCTGCAAAACAGTAGTATTCGCATCAAATTAGCAATGTGTACTGACTGCTGTCACATTCTACCTGTTCTGCATGCTTCCACGTGACATCAGCCACAAAAGCACCAGCATATTCACCAAAGTGACATCTGGTGCAATTCACATCAGAAACATGTGTATATGAAGCATGTCATTTTAGACTCCCAAGTGACACCCATATTAGCAAATAATCGGTAATATCAAGTCTAATTTATGCACTCCATTTACTCAAGATGATTCCTTTGTACTGAAAATGATAGTAAATCACTTCATTCCAGTTTTGATCCCACTCGAAGATTCACCAAATTAAATAAAGCAAATAAATAGTCTCTTTCAATAACCTGAAGGATCCCTACAAAATCCTTTAGTCACTAGGTTCTGCGGCTGACTAATCTTTTCCAAAGCATGTTTAAAATATGTGTGAAGGAAGACTTATTTTCTCATAAAAGCTCATGCTGTTAATCTTTTTTTTATTGCAGTTATTATGCCATAATGATGTTTTTTCTACCATGGTTCTATTTTGTTAGGAAGCGACCCACTGTGCAGTCTAAAACCACCTGAAAAACATGAACATCTGGTTTCCATTCCCGCAGACTGATGATTCTGGAGCCTGGTTTCTGCAGTAACAAGAGCGCCCACTTTGCCAGCCTCACAAGTTAGTTTTAGATCAGCTGTACAAATGCTGCTCGAGTTCACGTGAAGCAGATAGACTCGTGGAACATGAAGAGACATGGAATGCGAGCAGGAAAGGGAAAGGCTTCAGATAGCAAATGCATCTCTCCATTGCCAAACGTCTATTAGCACTTGCGTTCTTACCTTTTCTGTTTTCTCCCCTACCCGTCTGCCAGGGAGACTGTATCATGCAGAGGTTCACTGAAAGCAGCCACCCTTTGGTATTCTTGCTCAAATAGCCCACTTTATACACACGAAGATGAGGTTAGTCAATCTCCACCTTATCCACCATGTAGGTGGGGAGCATTGGACAACAGGTGGTGGTCAGGATCAGGTACTCCCAATGATCCAAGCTCACATTTACTGAAGCTTACATACACAAATGCAAATTCAAAGAAACACAAGGATTTGCTATAAGAGATAATAAGGTGTAGAGCTGGATGAACACAGCAGGCCAAGCAGCATCAGAGGAGCAGAAAGGCTGACGTTTCGGGCCTAGACCCTTCTTCAGAAATGGGGTTCTGAAATAAATAGGGAGAGAGGGGGAGGCGGATAGAAGATGGATAGAGGAGAAGATAGGTGGAGAGGAGACAGACAGGTCAAAGAGGTGGGGATGGAGCCAGTAAAGGTGAGTGTAGGTGGGGAGGTAGGGAGGAGATAGGTCAGACCAGGGAGGACGGACAGGTCAAGGGGGTGGAATGAGATTAGTAGGTAGGAGATGGGGGTGCGGCTTGAGGTGGGAGGAAGAACAGGTTAGGGAGGCGGGGACAAGCTGGGCTGGTTTTGGGAATGCGGTAAGGGGAGGGGAGATTTTGAAGCTTGTGAATTGATACTATTGGGCTGCAGGGTTCCCAAGCGGAATATGAGTTGCTGTTCCAGCAACCTTCAGGTAGCATCATTGTGACACTGCAGGAGGCCCAGGATGGACAATCTCCCCTCCCCCTACCGCATCCCAAAACCAGCCCAGCTCGTCCCCGCCTCCCTCACCTGTCCTTCCTCCCACCTATCCCCTCCTCCCATCTCAAGCCCCACCCCCATCTCCTACCTACTAACCTCATTCCACCCCCTTGACCTGTCCGTCCTCCCTGGTCTGACCTATCTTCTCCCTACCTCCCCACCTACACTCACCTTTACTGGCTCCATCCCCGCCTCTTTGACCTGTTTGTTTCCTCTCCACCTATCTTCTCCTCTATCCATCTTCTATCTGCCTCCCCCTCTCTCCCTATTGAAGAAGGGTCTAGGCCCGAAACGTCAGCCTTCCTGCTCCTCTGATGCTGCTTGGCTTGCTGTGTTCATCCAGCTTTACACCTTGTTATCTCAGATTCTCCAGCATCTGCAGTTCCTACTATCTCTGAAACAAGGATTTGCTGCTTGTTTATTTGTCCGTACATGTAGATATACCAACAGACAGCTGGTGGTAAAGATATAGCCCTATTGATAGAGTTGCTGACAAATGGACAACTATCTCCTATAACCATTCAAGTTCAACTGCCCAAAGTCTTTTCCCCCCATTCAGACACCTATCATAGCTCCCAAAGGACCGACTACACTATTTAAATTCACTGAGCAGAATACCACAAGAATCAAATCCTTAATTTCCACTCATGCCTATTGTATAAAACTCCTGATTAAAGCAAAAGAAATGTATAATCAATCCAGATCAAATAGTTTTCTAGGCGCTAAAACATATTTTGGAAATGGAACCCATTCTCCATCAAATAATCACGCTTGTTGAGTGCTTTGTGTTGCTTACAATGAGCTGCTGACTGCATGACTGAGTGGATAATGAGTTGAAGATTTGCCAGACACTAATAGGAATCTGGAGTTTATAGACCCTGGCCCATGTATAAGGCTACTTGGCTGAGTAGTTAATGTCTTCATCAGGATATAATTATAATCCACATCACACTGTTACTTTTAGAAATAGCACAGCAGAATGAGTGAATCCATTGCAAGGTTTGAGCAGTGGAGCTTGGGGTTCTGAAATGCATCAAATTTGGCATCAAGTCCAAGACCTTAAACATAGCACGGATTGTTTTAAAGATCATATTTTCTTGGTTACTTTTAAAATGAACTTGACTGGATTATTAGCGTCAGTGACATGATGCAGGTTGATTATAATTTCTGGAAAGTTCCCTTCAGGGGACAGAGCTCAGACACTCTCTCCTTCCAAAATCTCTCGGTTTTGGATTGTATTGTCCGTGCAATCAGCAAACACAAAAGATCAGGCTCTCCAGCTCGTTCTGATAATCAAAACGCTTTATGCTTGAAAAGGTGCTAACAGCTCACTATCAGCCCATATAATGACAAAGGCTGTAACCAGATCATAGTAACTGCCTTGTCAACGCCAACCAGAAACCCTGTAACATGGCCAAAACCCTCTGATCTCTGAAAAATTTAACTGTAATTTCTGGACCCCCTTGCCTCGATCTGGTAAGAATCGCATGAATTAATATTCATATCTTTGTTTCGTTTTAAAGTTAATTGTAAACTCTTCTTGCTTTCTTCCTTGGACACTTGCACGTGCGAATATGCTGCAACAATTATCCCCTGGATGTGTATGCATGAACCAACCACACTTTTGATTTAGCCCCAAAGGCTGAGTTTCTTTTCAAAAATGGTAGATTACCCTAAACAACACCCTTCTGGACCCGAAACGTTAACTCTGTTTTTCTCCTTCACAGATGCTGCCAGACCTGCTGAGCTTTTCCAGTAACTTCTGTTTTTGTTCCTGATTTACAGCATCCGCAGTTCTTTCAGCTTTTATTTAGATCACCCTAAAAACCGGATTTCATGAAGAAAAAGAATAGGACGAACACTCCCTAACTTGAGCCAAAAAAGAACAAAAACAGAATTTGCTGGAAAAGAACCGTGCCTGAAACGTTAATTCTGATTTCTCCTTCACAGACGCTGCCAGACCTGCTGAGCTTTTCCAGCAACTTCTGTCATCGTTCCTGATTTACAGCATCGGCAGTTCTTTTGGTTTTTGTTTAGAAAAGGAGAACAACTCTGTTTAAGGATTAGGGGAATTTAAAAAAAAAAGTTCAATTTACCTCAGTCCTCCATCCATGACACAGATTGAGTTCAGAAGCACCGAATTGGATCATGAAGTAGAATCAGGTTTTATTGACACGTACTTTCACATATACAAATAGAGTACAGCGAAAAGTGCACAAAGTGGCCATTCACCTTGGTCACAAAACCACAATTTTAAAAAAAAAACGAACAACAAATTTAAAAACAGCAGAAATTACAGAAAAAGAGTCAAAAGGAAAAGATGAGACAACAAGGTGCAGGGCTGGATGAACACAGCAGGCCAAGCAGCATCATAGGAGCAGAGAGGCTGACGTTTCGGGCCTCGACCCTTCATCAGAAAAAGCCCTGCACCTTGTTGTCTCGGATTCTCCAGCATCTGCAGTTCCTACTATCTCCAAAAGGAAAAGATGGCGGCAGAGCAGCAGGACCGCGCTCAGGTTCCTGAGCCTGGGGATCGTCCGCCCCGGTCTGATTTATTTCCTTTAAATCTCACGACTTTGCTCTATCCCTATAAACCAGCACCACACACCACCACCCGCCCCCCCCCCAAAAACCCGCAACCCCCCCACCTTCTTTTTCTTTTCTCTAAAGCTTTCAAAGTGGGGTCATCTGCATCGGCACGACTGCGCGACGAGGCCGCGCGCGGAGCGGGTGGGAGGCTCCCAGCGTTCAGTGGGGGTGGGGAGGCGGTAGCAGCAGAGCGGGAAGGAAGTTTGCACTTCTCCCCATCAATTGGCGACGGCCGGAAAGCTTCTCCCAGCGATCTGTGGCGGTGGCGGCGGCGGCAGCTGCTGCAGCAACACAGATGGGTGGCGATCGATTCGAGGCCCGCGGGCTGTCTGTGACTCCGGCTTTTAAGATCTGGACATCAGGCGAAGCGAAAGGCTGCAGTTCACAACCGTCTGTGTCCGTCTTCCTCCCTCCGCGCGCCGCTGTCCTTGGACATTAGAACGAGAAGTCGTTTTAAGGTGAAATGTTTGCTGAGGTTTTCTCAATGGTCTGCTGTGAAAGAGCTGCTGAAAACCAGACTGCAGCTGCACCATCAAAACTCCAACAGAAAATTAGAACTGACCCAGTGAGCACGCCCAAAGTCATTTAATGTAACCCCAAAACTCCTGAAACGTTAGGGGAGGGGAATGAACAAGTAACACTTGTGGGGGGGGGGGGGGAGACAAAAAAATCAAAGGGAATGCACTATGATGGTGAGAATTCACAGTTCTTTATCCCTGGGCTTGCTGACTGTTATGAGGATGGGAGGAGGTGGGAAGGATGTCGGATCCTATCTAGCATAAAGGTGATTGCAGGTCCATTTCCCCAATGCTTTCTCTTCATTTGAAGTAATGTCCAAGAATCAACAATAGCAGAGAGAGGAGCCTGAAATTTACAGCAAAGTCAAACCTTAGGAAGCAATATGTTTTACTAACCACACTCTCCACCTTCCTGCCACCTTCACTGATTTACACACATATATCTAGGTTCCTCTGCTCCTGTAACCCCTTTAGGGTATTTTATATTATTTCCACATTATTCATGCCAAAATGAATCACTTCACATTTCTCTCCATTAAGCTCTGTCTATTATTTGTCCATCCATTCCAGTGACCTATGTCCTTCTGGATCTCTAGACCTATCCTACAAAATAACCTAATTTGTGATTATTCTTTTGTTTCCTGGCAAAACAGTGACTAATTGTTTTGTCATCAAGAACTGACAATTCCTGAACCACTGGTCAGCAATGTCAGACTTCACTACAACAACTTCAACCTCCAATTTCCTTCTGTTCAATGATTTACCAGTAACAACTCCACATCTATACTGACTTGATAATCAGATTTACTGTACCTGGGTTGCTAAGTCCAAGTGACAGGGTGGCAAAACATCTGAAAACTGGTCATTAAATATATTCAAGGCAAAGATAGGCAGATTTGTAATCAGTAAATGAATCAAAGGTAATGTGGAAGAGGCAGGAAAGTAAAGTTGAGGCTTCTCAGACCTGCCATGATCGCAAAGAATGGCGGAACAGACTCAATGGGCTGAATGGCCTATTTCTCCTCTCGTATCTGGTGTTAAATTACCAGGAGGTTTTGTAAGGCAGGAGAGACACCAGAGCTGAGTTTCAAACTGCTAACCTGACATGAAGGAATATTAGGTGGAGTGATCCATGTGAGGCATATGCTTACACATGGAGCAAAACCTATCCTGCAGAAAACCCACAGATGACCTTGTAAGGAAGTAATTGGCTCTGAAGAGGTGCCAATGTCTGCCACAGCCAGTTCCTTTCACATCACACAAGCAATTGCAAAGGTAAGTGGCTTGCCTCCAGAAAATGACATCAGTCCTCTGTTTAATTTCACAGCTTTATTCCATTTCATGTTCTGTCAAGTTTCACGTCTTTTGAATATTGACCTGTCCTCTAGATCGTAAAGCAAAACATTTCATTTGCGTGTGGCTAATTAGATCCAGTCTCTCTCCACCTTCGTCCAGATTTTCTCACTCACCCGACTAGAACTGCTACCCAACAACACTCTCTTACCAGCCTTGTTGTAACTAATATACCTGGGCTCAATGTGTATCATCATGGACACAAATACTTGCACCATTTGGAGATAGTCATGTACAAATCATGGTTTTAATTCTTAACTTTGAGTTGAAATTGATCAGCCATGACCTAGTTGATTTATTCATTCATCAAAAGTTGTTTTCATACAGTGTCCAGTTCTGGATGTCCAGTTATAGGAAAAATATTATCAAGCTTCGGAGGGTTCAGAAGAGATTTACCAGGATGTTGCTGGGTATGGAAGGTTTGAGTTATAAAGAAAGGCTGGATAGGCTGGGACTTTTTTCATTGGAACATAGGAGGTTGAGAGGCGAGCTGATAGAAGTTTATAAAATAATGAGGGATATACAAAGAGTTAATGGTAGTTGTCTTTTCCCTAGGATGGGGGATTTCAAGACTAGGGGGCACATTTTTAAGATGAGAGGAGAGAGATTTAAAAAAGACATGAGGGGCAATTTTTTTTACACAGAGGGTGGTTCATGTGTGGAATGAGGAAGTAGTGGATGCAGGTACAATTACAATGTTTAAAAGACATTTGGATTGATACATGAATAGGAAGGGTTTGGAGGGCTATGGGCCAAGGGCAGGCAGGTGGGACTAGTTTAGTTTGGGATTATGTTCAGCATGGACTAGTTGGACCAAAGGGTCTGTTTCCATGCTGTATGATTCTGTGACTCTAATCAATGCTATTTGAGCCTGAAACTGCCATCATACGTGACAGAGTGCACAGGTGGGTATGCCAGGAGCAGCACCAGGCACAACAAAAAAAAAAGGACTCAATCTGGTGAATTTGACACAGTTTGCTTACGCTCTAAAAATGGTAAACTGCAAGCAATAGACAGGGCTATCAATGGCCACAGCCAAAGGATCAGATCTAAGCTCCGTCACATCCAGTCATGAATGGTGAAGGATAATTAAACAACTCAGTGGAAAAGGAGGATCCTTAAGTATCCCCATTGTCAATGATGAGTGAGGCCAGCACACCAGTGGTCCCCAGCATTACAGAAGTCAGTCTTCACCCAATTCAATTCACTCCATTTGATAACGAGAAATGGCTGGAGGCACTGGATACTGCAAAGGATATAGGTCCAGGTAATATTGCGGCAAAAGTATCTGAAGGTTTGAGATCCAGAACTTGTTGCTCCCTTCGACAAGCTGCTCCAGTGCAGTTACAACCCTGACATCCCCAGCAATGTCAAAGATTGTCGAGGTGTATCCTGTATAAAAGGCATGACATATCCAACCTACCCAATTGCTGCCTCATCAGTCTACTCTCGATCATTAATATTGTAAGGTGATTGAAGGTAGGCGATGGCCTAGTAGTATTATCACTAGACTATTAATCCAAAGACCCAGGTAATGTTCTGGGGACCTGGGTTTAACTCCCACCATGGCAGATGGTAGAATTTGAATTCTGTAATAATCAGGAATTAAGTATCTAATGATGACCGTAGAGCCATTGCCAATTGTCAGGAAAAAAACCCATCTGGTTCACTAATGTCTTTTAGGGAAGAAAACTGCCATCCTTTCCTGGTCTGGCCTACATGTGACTCCAGACCCATAGCAATGTGCTTGACTCTGAACTACCTTCTGAGCAATTAAGAGGGGGTAGTAAATGCTGGTCTAGCCAGCAACACCCAAATCCCATGGATGAATAATATAAAGAAGTGTCAAGCAGCACTTGCCTAACAATAACTTGCTCACTGACACCCAGTTTGGGTTCCACCATGTCACTCAGTTCATGATCTCATTGCAGCCTGAATTCCAGAGGTGAGGTGCGAGTGACTACCCTTGACATCAAGGAAATATTTGGCCGAGTGTGGTATCAAGGAGCCCGAGCAAAACTAGAATAAACGGGAATCAAAAGGAGGACTGTGTAATGGTTGGATTCAGAGCTAGCACAAAGGAAGATGATTCTGGTCATTAGAGGTCAGTAATCTCAACTCGAGGAAATATCTGCAAGAATTCCTTAGGTTAGAGTCCTATGCCCAACCATCTTCAGTTACTTCCTCAATGATTTTCCCTCCATCGTAAGATCAGGAGTGGGGATGTTCGCCGAGGATTGAACAATGTTCAATTGTGACAGTCCCTGTACAAATACAGCAAGGTCTGGACAATATTCGAGTTTGGGCTGACAAATGGCAAGTACCATTCACATCATACATGTGGCAAGCAATAATCATCTCCAAGAAGAGCTGTTCTAACCATCATTCCTTGACATCCAATGGTATTATCATTGCTGAATGCCTTGTCAACAACATCCTGTGGTTACGATGGACCAGAAACTGCACTAGCCATATAAATACAGTGTCTACAAGAGCAAGTCAGAGGCTAGGAATTCTGCAATGAGTAACTCACCTCCTCACTCACTAAAACCAGTCCACATCTACAAGGCACAAGTCTGTGATGGGATACTCTTCACTTGCCTTTATGAGTGAAGCTCCAACAACATTCAAGAACGTTGACACCATCCGGTATGTGGGAATCGACTTGATTGGCGTCCTAACCACCAACTTCAATAGTTACTCTCTCCAGCACCAATGCTCAGTATTAGCAGAATGTCTCATCTACAAGATGCATTGCACAAATTCACCAAGGCTCCTTGTCAGGGATACCAACACCATAATGTTCCTCTCCCTGCCATTCCCTGTCCGGACTTGGAAATTACATTGCCATTCCTTCAGTGTTGCTGGGTCAAAATCCTGCACCATTCCCTCCAACATCAGTGGTGTGCAGCAGTTCAAGAAGGCAGCTTACCACGACTGCCACCACCAGGGCAATTATGAAGTGCTATTAAATACTGACCTAGTCAGCAATGCCCACATCCCCTGAATTAGTTTAAAAAAATCCCGTGGTGTTTTGTCAAAAAAAACTCACTTTATTCACTATTGCATCCATGACTTAGTAAAGGAGCTGGTGTCACTATTGTTACCAGCATGAGCATTACGAGTTTATGAAATAGCAAGCTCAAGGCAGGAAAGAAGTCAAACACAATTCGATTGATTGGAGGTGCGTTCAGAATAAAGGAAATTAGAGCAGAAAAAGAGGCAAGACAAATAAGTACATAAGAAATGTTAGAAAATGAAACTATAAATAAATGACCGATGGAAAGACCCCATTCAGACCAGCCAACCTGTTCTAGTATTTAGGCTGCACGTTTGCCCTAAGCCCATCTGACTTCCCTTATTTCCAATAACCATTTATCTGATTTCTTATCAATCATCTTTCTAAGCTGTTCTTAATTGTCACTGCTTCAATCTCCAAGTCCAATAGTACTTTCCATAGCTTCACTGCCCCTCAGGTGAAAATATCTCACACTTAATATAAACATCCTCTGATTCTGGGCACAATCTGAAAACAATCCTGATTTAAAGTTTTTTTTGATCAAACTGTTCAGACTTGTTACAACCCGTCTTCTGGGCAGGTGGGAGTTGAACCCAGACCTTCAGGCTCAGAGACAGAGACATTGCCACAATGTCTTAAGACCTGTCACAATCCTGATGTATCCTGTTCCATCCCTTCACCTTTTTAAATGGTTGTAACAAATCATTCCACAATACCTAAAATTCTGATGGAAACAGCCTTAATATTTCCAGTGTTTCTTCATAATTGCATTACCACATGTGCGCCAGCATCATTGAGAATCTTGGTTGCAGCTTTGCTTATGGTTCAGCCATGCCTTTAGCTTTAAATGCTTGGCTGCTCACTGTACCACATCGAAGGCTGTAGCACAAATTTGTCCTTCAAAACCAATTAACAATCACTTTCAAAGATGAAACAATCACCTAAACTTAAATGGCATCCTTGACAGAGAAACTTGCTCTAAGATCATTCATAGAGGCAGGAGGTGAGAAAAATAGACATGGAACTAAAAGTCTGGTCAAATAGGTAGGATTTAGAAAGATGGAGATAGATGTGGAGGCATTTGAGAAGAGCATGGGGGCCTGAATCCAGTGGGACAAATGTACAACTGTCAATAGTGAAGAGAATAATGGAGGGACTGGATAAATCAGGAACACATGTTGATCAGCAAGGTCGGAACTGATTGCTGTTCACCGACTCGCTAGAGATTGAGTGAGTTTAAATTTAGAGAGAGGAGGAGAGGAATGGAAGCCAACCAGGCTCAGAATGCAATAGTTACTTCTGGAGGTGCAGCTTGGCACAGCTGCACTGCAAAGGGGGAAAGGTTCCATCATTGGAACGGAGAGCTGAAACTGATACATGGCTGGGCCGTTCAGGGGAGTTTTACTTTGCCTTATCTTGTTCTGCACCTATCATGGGAGTGTATATTTTGAAAAAAGTTCCCATTCACAGGCAATGACATTTCACACCTTAATAAACACACACAAAAAAAGCCTCTAAGAACCTTAAAAAAAGACTGCTGAGTGGAGCATTCCAAGCAGCTGAAGCATGGTAGATAATGGGTAAGGTGCTGACATCTGTGTGAGATTGTTTTTATCAGTGCAGTCCACACAACCCTTTATTAGTTACATTCTTGAAATACAGAGATTTATTGATGTGGTGTGGAAACCTAATGACCTTGAAGTTAATTAGGGAGAGGATTGAAGCTCAGGAGGGTAGGCCCCTTAATGTTTATCGTGTAGTGCTGACAGACTTATTACAGATTATGTGTCCATGGTCACGGTGACTTGTTGAAACTAGCGAGGATGTTTATAAATCAGTAAGCGAATGGACCTAGGCCTTCGAATTGAATTAAGAAAACACAACAGAGCCCTGAAAGGCTTCCAGCTTATCACAGCTTTGGAACAGATTGAATCATGCTGCAGGTTTACTTTTAAATTTAAAACATCTGGCAAAGTATTTGGATACTTTTTTCTAAAAAAAAAACG
Organism: Rhincodon typus; assembly: GCF_021869965.1. Classification (NCBI taxonomy): domain Eukaryota; kingdom Metazoa; phylum Chordata; class Chondrichthyes; order Orectolobiformes; family Rhincodontidae; genus Rhincodon; species Rhincodon typus. The sequence continues at coordinate 4,098,873 of NC_063348.1, forward strand.
CATTCTGCCTCCCATTCTGAATGCACATTTAACAAATGGTTATTTATCCACCAACAACTGAACTTTAATGTCTGAGCTTCACATCAGTAGGTGCCCATAACTATTCAATGATAGCAGACTTGACTAAACTCATTTCTGTTTCTTGTGGTATTTCTCCACACCAAGCGTCCAGCTAGGCAAACTTTGGTTATCATAGAATTCCTACAGTGTGGAGACAGGCCCTTCGGCCCAACAAGTCCAGTTGTCCTTGGAGCATCCCGCCCAGACCCCTCTCCCTATAAGCCACCTAATCTACATATCCCTGAACACTATGGGCAATTTAGCATGGCCAGTCCACTTAACCTGCACATCTTTGGACTGTGGGAGGAAACCCGAGCACCTGGAGGAAACCCATGCAGACAAGGGGAGAATGTGCAAATTCCACACAGACGGTACCTGAGGGTGGAATCGAACCCGGGCCCCTGGCATTGTGAGGTAGTAGTGCTAACCACTGAGCCACCGTAATGTTTTCTGCTTTGGAGACATGCAGGGATGACACACCAGGTTTCTAGGTCTAGACAGGAGTTATACTACAAAATGCCTCTTTCAAATAAAACAAAGAACCACAGATGCTGGAATTCTGGAATAAAGACAGAAATTGCTGGAGAAACTCAGCAGGTCTGGCAGCATCTGTGGGGAGAAAATAGAATTATTGTTTTGGGGTCCGGTGACCCTTCCCAGAACCAATAGTAGATATACCATCTCTTCCTAGCTACCATCAGTTCTGGCGGGGGTGTCTCCAGACCCGAAACATTAACTCTGTTTTCACTCCACAGATACTGCCAGACCTGCTGAGTTTTTCCAGCAATTTCTCTTTGCTTTTTTAAAAAATACCTGCTTGTCAGTATTATGGCTGCTTCTTTCAGTTTAGGTTCTTTCTCTCAGTAACCATGCCCAGGCTTGACAAATAGCACACATGACAGAGAAAAGTCAACACTCACACATAATTGAACAGTGAACAATTGATTACAAATTTCCTGTCTTCTAAAATTGAAGTAAACTTATTGTAAATTAAGTTATCCTAAAACAATAAATGTACATGCGTCGAGTCATTTTTTAAAAAGAGTTCCACTTCTCCATTTTCTCTAAGTACAGTAATAACCTTTGGGATATGGTGTTGAGGGTAGAGATAACAAACAGGAAACAGAGTTGGAATAAATGGGTCATTATCAGGTTGGCAAACTAACTAATAGAGGGGGGCAGAGATTGTTGCTGGGGCCTGAACTATTTACAATCTACATCGCTGACTTGAAAAAGGGACGAATAGTATCACAATCAAGTTTGCTGACTGTACAATGATAGGTAGAAAAGCAAATTGTGAGGAGGATATAAAATGGCTTCAAAAGGATGTGGATAGCTTAAGTGAATGGGCAAACATCTGACAGATGGAGGATAATGTGGGAAAAGTAGAGTTTGTCCACTTTGGCAGGAGGAACAAAAGAAAATCAGAGTATTTAAATAGAAAGAGTTTGTGGAATGCCCAGGTGTCTTTGCACCTGAATCACAAAATGGCAGCATGCAGATACAGCAAGCAATTAAGATGACAAATTGAATCTTTGCCTTTATTGCAAGGGGCATAGATCTAAAGGAAGGAAATCTTGCTATAACCACATAGGACATTGTAGAGATTACTTAGAGTGCTTTATACTCTTGTGATTACTCTGCTCATGCAGGGACACAGTTGCATTGGAGAAGGCAGTTCAGGGAAGATTCATTAGGCTGATTAAGGAAGGAATAAGTTGTCTTTTGAGGAAAGGTTGAGCAGATTGGGCCGATATTTGCGGTTTAGGAGAAGAGATGCTCTTATTGAGACAAAAAAGTGATGGGGCTTCACAGCATAGACACTAATAGGATCTTCCTTCTTGGGTGATTGTTAAACTAGCTATCTCCAATTTAAGTTGTACATGAGGAGTTTCTTCTTTCAGAAGGCCATTGGTGTTTGTGATGTTCTTCTTCAACAAACAGTGAAGGCTGGGTCACAATATTATGTATTCCACTTAATGTCATCAACCAACTGATAAGTATTGGTACCAAGCAAAAATCTGTTTTGGTCATGATTGAGAAAGTTAATGTTGTGACTTGGCCATCTGATGCAAATCCAATCTTCAACTCCAAATTCTGGTTCCCTTGTCGAAGTACGTTTTCATTTTACTTTGTCACTTGTGATTTATTTTCCACTCTGTTTATACTTTGACATTCTCATTGGACAGCATTAGAAGAGCAGTGACCATAAAAGTTGCCGTAAGTACAGACAATGTCTTTCCTGTCAGTGAGTATGAAGTACACCGATGTGTACAGAATAGGATATGATCAAATCACACAAATCCTTGCCCCTATGACACAGTCACTGTCAGACTGTCTGTGTCACCCTATTGAGTTGCTTTATACTGCTATGTAATTGCATGTTGTATCATAATTCAAGTGGTTGTAAATTCTATACCTTGCTAGGAACACTGCATACTGGCTAAAAATAAATTACAGACTCATTGCTCAGAAAACATTTCTCAGACCTGCCTTTCTGTTTCACTTGCCTCTCCCCTGTTTCTCATCTGCATAAAATCCATCACATTTTCACCTCTCTCCAGTTCCAAAGGCATCATATGGAACTCAAAATGTTAACCCTATTTCCTCTTCCGCAGATGCTGCCAGACCTGCTGAGTTTCTCCAGCACTTTCTGCTTTTGTTCCAGATCTTTAGAATTCACCATACTTTGCTTCATCAAATCCAACGCTCCAATATCTCTCCTGGGCAAGTCATACTACACACTGCTGTAGCACTTTAAGGATAACAGCTTGGGTTCTGCCTGTGATACAGCTATCATCAAACAATGTGAGTTTGTTGCATTCTCGGTAATCGAGGACCAATTCTTTTGCTATTTTGCATGGCCTCTCAATTTTGAGATATTGGCGTACTTTCTGCTGTATGCTGTCATTTGCCACTTCTGCCTTCAATTGCTCTGATGTAACAAGATTTACAGTCAAGTGTGAAATCACCAATCACATCTCTTGTTGCTTTGCTAACACAGTAGCATGGCGAATCATATCAGCTACATGGGTATATAAACCCACAAGATGATTGATCTCAACATTAGATATTTCTAAACAACCTGTTAAGAGATTTTATTACAAACCTCTGGAGCAGGTGGGCCTTGAAGAGCCTTGATGTTATATTGACCTGACCCATCTGTAGCATGCATCAAACAGATTCTGAAGTGACCAACAAAATAGTCAGTTCTGGTGATCAGTGCAAAATGTGAAGTTTCCTTGGGAGAAATACATGTTTCAATGTTCACGATTTTAAATATAGGCTCCAAATACCATGCTCCATGAGAGTATTTGTGTTTAGTTTCTGACAAAGGGCAGGATATACAGACAATTGCTTCCTTCAATGTAATGTGAGAGTGCAGCTCCAATTGTGTAACACATCTGTCATAACATGAGTTTCTTCATGTGGGCTGAACAGTGAGAGGAGTGGCAGAGATGCTATCTTTAATGTCCCAAACACTGCTTTTTGCACAATTTTTCATACCCATTGTGTACCTTTGTACATCAGCTTTCAAAGAGGCTCTGCAATCTCGGTCTACTCAGAAGCAAATGTGATAAAGTTGGTCGTTCTAATGAATAATGTCAGACTGTGATGGAAGTTCACAAAAGGATTTGACAAAACGCATTGGCTTCACTCCAGTTGCCACCACTTTATGTCTTAGAAAGTCGATCTCTGATGTTACTAATGTGTATTTGTCCTTGGAAATGTCAAATTGCATTGTACCAGTCAATAAGAACCACTGATAATCAGAGAATATCTTCTGCTTTGCCTCTCCTATTGACAATGATGTGATCAAACACCTCAACATCTGACAAGACTGAAGACTACGGGAATTTGCAATCCATTAAACTTCATCCATAGGGCATTCTGTGGGACTAAAATATCTTTTCCTGAATATCAAAGCTGCAAGATTCCACTTTGCTCTGTTAGTGATATGTGAAAATAGTTCTGTCCAATGTTGTGCTCATCAAAACTGCGGAGTCATTAAATAATGCTGATATTCCTTGTCTTGTAGGAAGTGAATCACAACGCAAACTGGGGGAACAACATCTCATCTTCAGACTAGACACTTTACAACCTTCTGGACTAAATATTGAGTTCAACACCTTCATATTGTGAACCAATTCCCCATTCCTTCCTTTATCTGTTACATTCTCTGTTATCACATCCTCTCTCCCCTTCCCCCACCCCATGTCTGTTCCTTCCAGTTTGGCAGTTAGACACACCATTGTTCTGCCAGCCTCACATTCCGAACACTTAATCTGCTCTATCAACATCCTTTCTCTCCTCAGCCCTCTCTCCCTCCACTCCTTTTGCATAAATGCTGCCCCCTCCCCACACTTCACTTCAGCCCTGAGGAGGAGTCATCTAGATTCACAACGTTAGCTTACTCTCCCTTCATGAATGCTGCCTGACCAGTGATCTCCCAGCATTTGTTGTTTTCAGGAAGTGCATACTTGTTTGGAATATTTTTGCAACAGCCTCAAGGTCAAAACATAGTTTAAATTTGGCAACTTTATGTTGTACAATGACTAGATTCTATACCCACAATGATAAATTGATTTGCTCTCCAAATTATTTCAGCTCCTGGGACACTTGGGTACAAGTTGAAAATGGCAACCAGTTCAAATATTGCAGGACTTCAGGAATGTTGATGGGAAGATCATGACTGTACCCTTTAATCTCCACAATAAATAAGCAAGGATACTGCTGTGCATAATCTCTGTCATCAAACATTTTAATGTGTGTTCCTGTGGGATCTTCAGGTTTGAAGCCAAGCTTATCAATCATGTTTAATCCTGTAAGGCTTCTGCCTTTAGCCATATAGAAAAGAGTCTGTCTACAGTGATGTTCTATAATCAAACTGGAACTGTAATGGTTCCCAACACTGGAATAATACTTGTTATGTACCTCGTGCCACATATCACTGTGGTAGAATGCAGCAAAATCAAGGCCCACTATTCCTGGAGTCGTCCCTGAAAGTAAAAGTTTTATCCAATTGTAATGTTCTAACAAAAAACCTTTCGTTTTCCTTTCAGCCATTAAGGAACACAAGATGCAACTTAGAGATAACCACACCCCTCTGGAACATCGTCTCTGCCTGCTCCTGCCCCATTGAACTCATCTCCACTTACCTTGACTCTGCCTTTTCCCCCCGGTCCAGGAACTCCCTACCTACATTCGGGACACTACCAACACCCTCTATCTCCTCCAAGACTTTCAATTCTCCAGCGCCCAAAACCTCATCTTCACCACAGACATCCAGTCCCTGTACACTTGTATTCTCCACACAGATGGCCTAAAAGTCCTCCGCTTCTTCCTCTCCCACAGACCCAACCAGTCTGTCTCCAACAACACCCTCATTCGCTTAATGGAACTTGTCCTTACCCTCAACAACTTTTCCTTTAACACCGCCCACTCCCTACAGACTAAAGGGGTGGCTATGCGCACCTGTATGGGCCCAAGCTATGCCTGCCTGTTCGTAGGATACATGGAACAGTCCCTCTTCTGCTGTTACACCGGTACCATCGCTCACCTCTTCCTCCACTACATCGATGACTGTATTGGTGCTGCCTCATGTTCCCATGAGGAGCTTGAACAGTTCTTCAACTTTACCAACACCCTTCACCCCAACCTCAAATTCACCTGGACCATCTCCGATACCTCCCTCCCCTTCATGGACCTCTCTCCGTATCCAGTAACTGTCTCAGCACCGACATCTATTTCAAACCCACCGACTCCCACAGCTACCTGGTGCTAAGATGCCTCAGGAGCAGCTACAGAAGAAAATTGGCCTATGTCCTTGCACCCAGAGGGGGAGGGATGCAATGATTGTAACAAGGTCAGCCAGGTGGACCTCATAGAATGAGTTTCCTGATTGGAGCTGTTAATCAGGTCCAATCAGGGAGCCCTGGCTGACAGATAAGAAGTGTCAGACGTCCTGTTCACTCTGAGAGCTGGCTCTAAGGGAGCTGGATCAGTGTCATTGACTCTCCATGTGTAAATAAAGTGTGCAAAGATGAAGAGATACCAGCCTCTGTGGAGTTATTTCAACCACAACCCAGCCTTTTAATTAGCTTACCTTCCTAGCTGTAAACCACATAAAATAACAAGACTTGTTAAGTGCACTTAACTTCAGCGTTCTTCAGTTGCATTTATTCCATTTTCTGGTGTTAAATTTTAAGTCCCAAATGTTCCCAAACTAAATTACATGAACCATAAACTAGATATTTGCAACATAAGCCATCGCACACTTGTAGAATGATAGAAAGTTCCAAAAATAGCAGTGGTAGAGATTGTCATTCAATTTATAAATTCACATCAACATTGATGAGCAGGACTGAAATACCAGCAATCTTGACTCGACATTCCTTAGAATCACAACTCCATACCATTCATGCTGTACCTCAAATTCAGAAAGAGTCTCCTCTACACGTTCAACATCGTCTTCAGCGACTTCAACACTTTTATGAAGGGATCTCGCTTTAGACATTAATTATATTATTTCCCCTTCAGCTGGATATGGTATTGGAAACTTGTGGGTACCACCACAACTTGGGGAAGTAGCTCACCATGATGGGCACATGTTGGTGAGCCTGCTCAGGTGTCTGTCTCCATCACTCTTGCATTTAAACCAACTGTGCCTGTGGTGTTTACAATCTGAATCCAAGTGTGCATATCTCTGCGGCCTCTTCGAATCAAACATGGTGAATTTGACTTGGCCGTAAAGGTTGTGACTTTTTGTCCCCCACAAGGTGAAATCCTCATCCTTCATGGTATAATCAATGGAATTGAAATTTTCTCCTCCAAATAGTTAGACATTCGTTCGTTACTGTGTGAAAATTAATCATCATCGTCCTGGTACAAGGTACATTGTTCAATCATCACACTTTGCTTGACTTGAAGTATATTTCGAGAGTAGCTTTTTTTTCTATTCATTTTGTGGGATGTGGGCATCGCTGACTGGTCAGCATTTATTGCCATCCCTAGTTGCCCTTGAGAAGGTGGTGGTGAGCTACCTTCTTGAACTGCTGCATTTCTCCTGCTGTGGGTTGACCCACAAATGCTATTAGGGCCAGTTTCATTTCTTTGAGTCTCTGTAGCAATTGGTACAACTGAATGGCTTGCTTGGCCATTTCAGAGGGCAGTTGAGAGTCAACCACATTGCTGTGGGTCTGGAGTCACATGTAGGCCAGACCAAGTGAGCGTGGCAGATTTCCTCCCCTGAAGGACATTAGTGAACCAGATGGGTTTTTCCGACAATTGACAATGATTTCATGGTGATCAGTGGACTCTTAATTCCAGACTTTTTTTTGAATTCCAATTCTACCATCTGACGTGGTGGGATTTGAACCCAGGTCCCCAGAATATCAGCTGGGTTTCTGGATTAATAGTCCAGTGATAATTTCACTAGGCCATCGCCTACCCTACGCATTATCGCATTAAATATTGACATGTCCTCTGTGAGTTCATCAAATTCTTGCTGGACTACTGCTCAATGAGTATCGTCATGTTGTAGATCATTCCCGCATCCAGACTGCTTATCTCCTCATTGAGCAAGTAACTTTTGGGCTTCAGAATCCATTAGTCCCATGGAATGGGTGGATCTCCCAACAACGGACAGAAAGCTGATGCACCTGGAAATTTAAACAAATCCCTGCGTTGTTTCCAACTGCTGTATTTTGTGCCTCAGAAACATAAATCATTGGGACACTAGGTTCTCATGTCTGAACGGGAGATGTACTCACAAGTAAAATCCAAAAGAACTGCGGGATGTTATAAAATCAGAAACAAAAACCGAAATTGCTGGAAAAGCTCAGCAGGTCTGGCAGCTTCTGTGAAGAGGAATCAGAGTTCGTTTACTCTGATTTCCCTTCATGTGTGCTACCAGACCTGCTGAGCTTTTCCAGCAACTTTGGTTTATGTATTTACAATTGCTTTTTGAAATGTCTGATCACATGCTGCTTTCAATTTAGTTCCTCTTTCTCTGCAACCAAATCGAGGCTGGAGTAACAGCACACAGAGCAGAGAAGGGTCAAAGACGAATAGATGCAAACACCCAAACAACGGATTCCTATTGACCTGGCCAGAGTTCCTCAATCTCCGTAGAACCCTCAGCTGCACAAGCTAAGGTGAGGTAATTGAATCCTTCTGCTCTGTAATATCTGGTAATTGTTTCATTATTCAGTGATTTGGGCTATTCACTCTGCCATGAAGTTTATAAATGGGTTTTATTTAAATGTCCCCGGGTTTGGATTCTTTTTGAAGACTGAAACTCTGATGTCAACCGGTCGAAGCAACCCGATACCATTATACAGGGGCTCATGGATCATTAACATTGTGAGAACACCACTGAGCTGAACCACAGTACAGCTTAATCATCAAGTGTTACCATTATGCTCTGTTCTTTTAGCTATTTATTTCAATGTTCTAACCCACGCATTACTATAGCACTGGTGTACACATGCAGATCCAAACAAAAAAAACCACTGGGCAGCAAATCAGCAGCTACCTCTGCCACACTGTGCTGCACTTTCCCCAGGCAGCTCACAGAGTGTATTCGCAGCATACTGAAGCTGGCTGTCAGTCCACCCTCTCAACAACATGTAACAATCCAGAGTTGCTCTCAAAGATGAAAAGGCATCACAGAGCACTTGACAAGCAGAGCGAAGAACGGACAGTGAGCAGGAATAAATCTCAAACATGCTACAGAAAAAAGAATCTATCACGAAAAGTTCTACTTAGGAACAATATTGAGAGGGCATAGATTTAAAGGGATATGCAAAAAAAGCAAGGGCAATCAGATTTGAAAAAAACCTTTTCACACAGCAAGTAACTAGGGTATGGAATGCACTGCCTGGCAATGTGGAGGAGGCAGGTTGAATTGAGGCATCCAAGAGGCTATTGGATCATTATTTTGATAGAAATAGTGTGCAAGGGTATGAGACAAAGCAAGAGATCAGCACTAGGTAATGATGGTCATTTGAAGAGCCAGTGCAGATATGATAGACTAACTGGCCTCCTCCTGAACTTTAAAAATTCTGTGATTCTGATTTGCAAGCAAGCATTTTACTTTCTCCTCTTATCAACAGTTTCAGAACCACAAGCACCAAACCTCAATCAGTTGTCATTACTCAAATCGGAGTTAGATGACAAGTACCAGTTGTGGCCCAGAGTGCTGTAAATGTTACAGCTTCTCTGATGACAGCCTCCCCCATAAAAGGCAAGTAGAGGAAATAATGTTGGGATTATAAATTAATCACAAAGAAGTGATAAATTACAAACAGTAGAAGTGAGCAAAGCATTTGATCTGGTCAGACTTCAAAACAAAGTATTAAAACAGGTGACAAATAAAATTGGATACTTCTTGTCGGGTATCCAAAAGAAGCTCTTAAACGGTTAGGTTAAAGAATTGGAGAAAGGAGAACATACTTCCAATTTATATAGGAAGAGAGTGAACTCTTGTGCTGTGAGAATCACATCATTTGGAAAATAATAGGAAGTATCCTAAGGGAGAGAGCGTGTAGACATTGCAAAATGACAAAAGTAATCTAACTAGACTTACATGGGTCAAGCTTGGCAGACAAACCTATTAAAGCTCTTTTAGAATATAACTCTGGTAGTTAAACTAGGGAACTGAGGTTTAACAGATCTAGACTTCAGCAATGCCTCGATTAAAATGTTATGTCAGAGATTACTTTTTCAAGTAAGAGGGGAACAGAAGATTTTAAGTTGGATTCTACTTGATCATGCCAGAGGATGCAAAGGGAACAACAGCTATACGGAAAGAGGAAACCAATAGGTAAGCATTGGGATTGATTTTTTTGTCATTTCTGGTGCAAAGTAAATCAATAATGTTAAGGAACAAGCAATATTGTATTAACTTTCACAGCTAGCATGCCATATAAATTTAATGCTCATAATAACATCACTGTACAATGGCTTGTAACCTGATGGTATAAAGGTCTCAGTCTCCATCTTACTGCAGCATGACATACTAAGGTAAGCAAGTTGGCAATTCATTTGCTTAGCTTGAACCCAGACACTCAAATGTCTGCGACTCTTACATATGTTGACACCACAAACTGTTATAGAAATCTGTTGAATCCTTCAGTGTTACTTTACACAGGACTTGTTCTTACATTATAGGAGCTAACATAAATAGCACCTCATAAAAACCGAAAGAACTGTGAACGCTGTAAATCAGAAACAAAACCAGAAATTGCTGGGAAAGCTCAGTAGGTCTGGCAGGATAAACATCACCTCATCAGGTGCGAATACCCTGCTGAAGGTAATTTAAAAAAGTCATCATTGCATCTCTAGCAGATTGTGGGGGCAGAACAGATCCACATTAACAGGAGTGGCTGCCATTAATGGAGAAACAACTTCAAAATATAACTTCAAATGATGGCAAAACTCTTTTGGTTTATAACTGACGGTGTTGGAAGGGATTCGGAGATCATGGAAAACTAGAGAGAAATGTGGATGCCATGAGAATGTGCCAAAAAAAAACAGACACGTCATTTAATAAAAGGAAGTAATATCTTGATGCTGGGGAGTGTAAAGTAAATGAGAACAGTGAAGAGTAAACAGCACAAGAAGACAAGGGATTGGAAAACATCTTGAAATCATCAATACAATGTGCAGCAGCAATAAAAAAAAACAAACGGAACCTTCAGATGCAAGGTAGGATGGCTAAAGCAAAAACAAACCCAGAACTGTTCATTAGATTTTACAAAGTACTGGTGATGCCATTCTAAGTATTCCGCACAGACGGCATGATATGACAGAGGAAGAACATCCTGCCCCTGAAGGGAAAACAGAAAGAAACTAAGCTAGCAACTGGTCGGAATATTAGAAAATGTTGCATACTTTTAGTTCTAATCTTTTTGGATCAAATAGGTTCCAGAAAAGTATTAAGAAACCAATACAGCAAGGACTCTGCACAGGCTCAAATTTAGATGAGAAAATATAAATACGAGATAACACATAATCTTCATCAGGCACAGGGTGGTAACAGGTCGGTTTAGGTCATGTCTTAAAGGGATAGAACATGCAAAACCATGGAATACAAGAGGTGTTTCATTCCCTATTGAGGGGAAGAGAAATTTCACACTATTCCCTCCCATCAATAAAATTAGGCAAAGTTTATAGACATATCTCTATATCTGCACACCTCTATATCTGTGTACATTTCTTACATTAGCCGAACCAGGAATGGGGAATGGCAGAACATGCATAGTTGCAATATCTAAACATTGCGAGATATTGGGTGGGACTGGTAGACCCACATGTCTTCTCTGACTTAATAACTGAGCCAAGCAACTTCACTCCACACAAGAAAAATAATGAACAGTGTCAGGCTTGTCCATGGCTGAATCACTAAAGAAAACAGAAAGATTATGGTACCGAAGAGGTTATTTGGCCCATTGTGTCCATCAGTGTCTAGGCCAACATGAGATATTGAAGAGCAACCACCAATTGTGGAACATAATCCAGTTGAAGGTTGACACCATCCCAAACATCAGGAAATAAAACTGCCAACTAACAGTTGTTCACATAGAAAACTTTCAAAACACTCAATACAGGTTGTTGTGGTTGGACTGATCTGAATACTTGCCGGCCCTACATCAGAATCTCAGTAGTTTCTGGGACACTGTAATTTTGCCATCAATTCCACCAGAAGCTTCAGCATTCACTATTTCTGATACCAAGGGTTAAGAACACTTTACCTAACATACATCTTCCTTTTCTTAACCATTAATCCAACATAGGTCAAGGACTTCAGTGAGAAATATTAATCTTAACTTTAATAACATCAAAAAGGAATATCATGCAGATGGGTTGGTTATTCATTACAAGAGCAGCATTCATAATCTGCCACAGTTTATTCACAGAACCAACCAGCAAAAGGCTAAAAGGATCCATTACCACTGTACCATGCAACAATACAATAAGAACAAAGCATTTAAAACATGGAAAAGCATGAGCTGAACCTCTCTCTCTGTGAGAAACTAAACCCTACAATTCATTCAACTGGGTTCATTCATTGAATTCAACTCTCAAAACTTTGGAAGCATGCATATTTTGGTGCAATCTAGAATTCTGAAACAAAATCATAAAATACTGGCAATGCTTAGCAGGTCTGGCAGCATCTGTGAGGAGAGAAACAGAGTTAGTGTTTCAGGTCAATCCATCATCCTTCTAAACTCTTCGCTATCTCAACTCAATAATACAGGAACACGTGCCAACTGATCTGCAACTCCAGATTAGCTCTCAGTGGAGACATAAAATGTTGCTTTTTCCAAGTCAATTCCATCAATCAGAAGCTGTGCAAATATTGCAGTGGAATAGTTAGCCAAAGGCAAGTTGAAATACTGACCTTTGATCTCAAGAACCTAAGTTCAAATCCAACACAGACAGAAGAGACAAAGACATGATTCTATTTTAAACACTAAGCATTGATAAAATCAGCTGGGAACTAGCAGTTACAAAGCTTAACAATGCTAAGAAATTGCCTTTGTGGCGGCATAGATTCAGTTAATAACTCAGGGTGCACATTACTGAATTCAACAATCCTGAGATCAAAATGATTTGCAGTTATCTCATAACCTATCACATTTCAAAGCTATGTCCAAAAATGCTTCACTATACAAATATAGTGAGAGGAATGATGATCAATAAGGAGCAATTATTTCATGCACAGCACGATCCTACAAATAATGAAACCCATTAGGAGTGAATCTGTTTCTTTAAATGGTATTCAGTGAGTGGAATATTTCGTGAAATGGAAGTCAGAAAAACAGAAGCTTTTGAAATCTTTCAAATTGCTCCATTGGGTCTGTGAGATCCAAATGAAACATCGCAGTTGGTGATTTAATGTCTTCTCTGACAGATATTTTGTTGCATTTCTTTCTCATTAAGGAAAATGAGGAGTCCTAATGGCAAAACATTCCTGATGATAATACTCCCTATTAAGGGGGTTCATGAAAGTGGGACTTAATATTTTTAAAAACAGATTCCCTGATTTAGTTCCTGTATTTTTGTCATTCTTATCCATGATTAAATGTAACAGACAAAAAGAAAGTGCTATTAACTGAGATTTATACATCCCTGATTATCAAAAGAGAGTTATTGCTCCAACAGAAATACTAGTGCTGGAGAAATGTGCTTTTTGCTGCGTAATATACTGGTACCTTGTACAATAAAATGGCATGCCACAATGATTCTCTTTCCCAACTTCCTAATGGACATCTCCTTCCCCCAACCTCTGAAACAAATGACTTCTCATTCTCAGTGATTTTAACTTGCCTTTCCCCAATTTCCCCTCATCCTTCTCCTCTAATCTTTCTATCCTCAACCTCTTTCTTTATGTTAACTACCCATGAATATGCTGTGTTACTCCTTTAACCCCAACACCTCTCTGCTTAAAATCTGAATCACTAATATAGCTGTTTCAAACGACTTCTTCCACGCAATTATCATTCAGGTTGTTTTGCCTTTCACCAACTGCTCCCACCACATGCTAGTGGAATAAACTCTCTTCAAAGTCCTTTGCTGAATGGGTCTCTTAACTTCTGACTCCATCTTCTGTGGACCTCCATCAGCAAGGTACCTGTGCCACTATCAACCTGTCAAACCAATCACTCAATGGTGCCTTAGAAGCTCCTCTTCATAGCAAACCAAACATAAGTTCCCACTACTGTTGTACCCATCAGTTATTCCCTGATACCATTGCTCCTATGTCAGAGCACATGCATGGGTACCAAGTACAAAATGGCCACTGACACAGAGTTCAACAATGTCAAACTGCCTACTACCTTGTACAGCAAGGACCAACCCTAAGAAACTATCCTTCACAAACAATTACATCTCAAGCCCCATTCCATCCAGTTTTATCTCCAATACCAAGAACAAAAGGTCATGATTTTCTTGAGCTCCAAAATCAATTCAAGCATAATAACTCCCAGTAATTTACCCTTTTCCTGCTGTCACTGAGCTCCCCAAAATTCCTACCTACTCTAGCCTTGAAATTACAATAATAAATTAAAATGCTGGAAGTTCTCGCTAGTTTGGGATGCATTGACATTGAGAAAGGGAGTTAATGCGCCTGGTTGCATAATGTTTCTTTAATCATTGATGAGGATGACAAAGACAGAGGAGCTAAATGAGGGGATCCCTTTTTAAGGAACAGCTGATGGGTACAACAGATTTGGGTTAAACAACTTGAAACATTAATTTGTTGCTCCACAGATGCTATACATTATTGCAGTTTTCCAACATCTGCAGCATTTTGTATTTATGCCAACACTGACCTCGATCATTTTATGCATCGTCCCCATGCTATGCCTTCTCAAGCTCCCGAAGCATTCCATACCAAAACCCCTATCCATCTAAAGCTGCTTCTAACAGTGAAACATGAGGTTGCTCCCTTTCGCATGCTCTCACACCCTTTGCTGAGAAGGCACGTTAATAGTTTCTGACCCATAGCCCCAGATTCTTCCATTTAGAGCCTCCAACACTTTCTGTCCATTAAAGAGGCTATTCTGCTCACAAACCTCATGATTAGATGGTGGAATTATGAATGTGTCCAAGGAATCCTTTACTAACAGCAATACGCAATATAAAATTACCTCTACTTTCCCTCAAAAACCTGTAGCACTGCCAGTGCCAAACATCAAAGTTGCTGTTAGGGTCAGAAGCCACCGTTTTTCTTGGCTGGAGGGATTCTTGGGTCAACACAGTGGTCTCCCTTTGCTTGTCCATCAGTGATAGCTGAGTAACCAGATACAACATTGCAAACCTCATTTTTCCAAACAATTGTAAAATGCATGATTGTTTTAAAAGAGATAGTTTCCAGAGCAGCAGTGCCCTTTATTACTTTAGAGCCACTCTTAATAGAGCTGGAAATGCAATACAGAGAGAGGTTTTCATTTATGGATCACATTTCATATCTCAAAATATGTCAATATGCTTCACATAAAATTTGTTACTCCAAAATATGGCTCTTCCTTTGATCTATGTGGATTTGGCAGCAAATTTGTGTACATAATCCCATAAACCAAGAAAATACAGGGCCTATTCATCTGTTTGCATGTCCTGCTCATCCTCGAATAGGATTTTATAGATCCTTCAATGCCCAGCAAAGCCACGGGCTCATCTGAAACAGGATATTTGAGGATATCAAAGACTCTGCTATATTGAATTTGTTCTGTGATATAAAACCGCCTGGAAAAGTAATTCTGTTGGATGCACCATGGATTAAAATAGAGTTAAACTCTCTCCATACTACCCATAATGCACACCAAGGTGACCTCTGTTTTTAATGTTCACAGGATTTCGGTGTTGCTGTCTAAGCCAGCATTTATTTCCATTCCCAATTTCCCTGGAGGATGTTGTGATGAGCTACCTTTGTCAACTGCCGCAGTCCTTGTGGTTTAGGGACACCTAAGGATTAATAGGGAGGGAGTTCCAGGATTCTGACCCAGCAACAATGAAAGAACAGTGATATATTTCCAAAGCAGATGGTATGTAACTTGGAGGGGAACTTGCAAGAGGGGTGACCTTATACGGGTTTATAAAATCATGCAGGACATGGATAGGGTGAATAGCCCAGGTCTTTCCCCTTGGGCAGTGGACTGCAATCCTAGAGGCGGATAGGTTTAAGGTGAGAGGGGAAAGATTTAAAAAGGACTAAGGGGCAGCTTTTTCATGCAAATGGTGGTGTGGGTATAGAATGGGCTGCCATAGGAAGTGATGGAGGCTGGTACAATTACAACATTTAAAAGGCAACTGGATGGGTATATGAATAGGAAGGGTTTAGAGGGATATGGGTCAAATGCCATCAACTAGGTCTAGATTAAATTAGGACATCTAGTAGGCATGGACGAGTTGGATTGAGGGTCTGTTTCCATGCTGTACAGCTCTATGACTCTATGGTGTTCTCCGTTGGTCCACAAAGTACCCTGTGTAATGTACAATAAAGGCTAAGTGCAGAGGTGAATGCTTTCTAGACTATCAGATCAAAAAAAGCTCAGGTCAGTTGAACAATCTACAAATAAATCCAAAAAGCAAGTTACTAAATTAATTGTTTTTATGTGAGAAATAATTTGGGTTGGATATACCCTGCACTTTCAGGTCAGGAATAATCCTGAGAATCCATAGAATCTCTACAGTGCAGAAACAGGCCATTCAGCCCAACAAGTCACACTGACCCTCTGAAGAGCATCCCACCCAGACCTATACCCCTGTCTTATCCCTGCAGCCCTGCATTTCCCTTGGCTAACGCACCCATGCTGCACAACCCTGGACATTGTGGATTTTTTTAGCATGGCCAAACCACACAATTTGCACATCTTTGAACAGTGGGAGGAAACCGGAGCACCCAGAGGTAATCCAAGCAGACACGGGGAGAAGTGCAAACCCCACATAGACAGTCACCCGAGGCTGGAATCAAACCCGGGTCCCTGGTGCTGTGAGGCAGTAGTGCTAACCACTGAGCCACTGTGTCACCCCAAATATTGGACAGATGGTAATAAAAGTATTTTCCTTTCTGTGTAAAAGAAAATGTACTGGGAAAACTCAGTAAACCAGGCAGTATTTGTGGCAAAAGAATCAGAGTTGACATTTCATGTTGACTATAACTTCTCCAGAACTGAGGGAGATAAAAGCGTGATTTAAGAAAAAAAATACTTCCTTTACAGGCTCTGTCATATACTTTGGCCTTTTTCCACAAACGACGAAAGTTCACAGAAATGGTGGTCACTTTATGATGTGAGTTGGTAATTATTTAAGGGATAAAAGGCACATGGGGAAGATTCCATGCTTTGCAAGTGGAGTTGAAGAGAGCTATGAATCCAAGTTTGCAGACAACACAAAGTGAAAAGGCACAGTAAATGTGTAGATGGGACCAGGAGGTTACAAAGGGGTAACTTTAATCCCCAATTACAAGCATCTTTAGGACAGGAGGGAAGTAAAATTGTGTGAATTGCACACCCAAGCCCAAATCAGCCACTTATGGTTTTAATGGAGGTGTGAATGGTAGACCTATCCACTCTCAGGAGGTAAAATGGTCACAGAAATCTTTTAGGAAGGTAGCATGTCTCTGTTTTAATATGATTTTTATTTTTTTTAAACTAATGTTGACCTGGCAGCTAAGAGAAAGCAAGTAGAGCCCTGTCTTTTGCATTAAAAAAAAATTTCCCAGCTATCATCAGTTCCGTAGAAGGGTCACTGGACCCAAAACGTTAATTCTGATTTCCTTCCAGAGTCTTTCCAGCACTACTTACTGCACATACAGAGGAGTGCTTCCTCAAAACCTAAAGAAACGTCCTCACAATCGGCCAGATAGCCATGCCACCACCCCTACCTGTAACCTCCCCCTTCTCTTCACTCTTTGGCTGTGGCCTTGTGCCAACAGGCAGCTAATCTGTCAACCAAGCTGGCTATCAGACACAATGCCTACAGAAAAAGGAACCAGAAGCATCTGTCATTAGTTTCAGCACTGCATTCAGAAAAGCCATACTTCTGGGTTTCCCAAAACCCACCTTCTCATTCTCTCCACAAGCAGGAGTAAATATCAAAGCCCGAGTGCACAAAGCCATAGGTGATGAAGTTAAAACATGGGGAAAAACCATCTACAATTGGCCAGAGGATAGTTTCTTAACAGTAACAGATGAGAAGTTGCAGAGGGGCAAAGAGAATTGCATATCCTTGTACCAAGAATTACAAAAAACAGGCACAGATGTGGAATACCTAGAGTGTTGGTTTGAATATTAGCTGCCAGGTCAAAGTCACTTACAATGATAAACTGAGTTGAGAGGTCCCATTTAAAGAAAAATCTGAAGGTTTTCCAGCCTTAATGAGCAGCAAGACCACTGAGCACAAGTCTGCTTTCAGAATTGTTACAGTATTCAGTTTACAGTCAGCACAAAAAAGTGACACTTGATAAGGAAGTGGTACAGTCTGTGGGACAAAGCCTTGAGACTTTTAGCTGACTGGGTGCATGTCTTTTGTTCCGTTGAATGAAATTATCCTTCTGTCTTGTCTTCTGTGCACTCTAGACTGCTAAGAGTTAACTGATAATTAACCCTTGCTAGTCACAACTTCTGTGCATGATCAGAGACATCCAAAAGCCTTGACTGGATTGCCAATGCATGAACAGTATATAACACCTAATGAGGGAAGATCTCAGACCAGAAGAACAATGTGTGATGAAGGGTCTAGGCCCGAAACGTCAGCCTCTCTGCTCCTATGATGCTGCTTGGCCTGCTGTGTTCATCCAGCCCTGCACCTTGTTGTCTCAGAACAATGTGTGGAATCTGTTTGGCTGTAACTAAGAAACAGCAAGGGGCAGCAGACATTGGTTGAAGTCAACTCAATAGTAGTGATTATATGGGGCATGGTATTAATCAGGAGTTGAGAGAAGCTTGGAGCATGGGCAGTACAGTTGTCATGGGTGACTTCAACCTGCATATAGACTGGGGAAACCAACTGAGCAATAAAGCTGTGGAAAACAAGTTTCTGAAATAGGTCAGGGATGGTTTTCTATAGCAATATGTTGAGGAGCCAGCTAGAGAATGTGCTGTTTTAGATCTAATATAATGCAAATTTAAAAAGGTTAATTAGCAATCTTGTTGTAAAAAAGCCTCATGGATGAGTGATTACAATATGATGGAATTTTACATTATGTTTTAAAGTGAGGTAGTTCATTCTGAACGAAGGGTGTTAAGTTTGAATAAGGGAAATTCTGAATGCATGAGGCACAATTTGGCTGAGATGGATTGGGAAAATACATTAATAGGCACAACTGTAATAGGCAATGGATAGATTTTACAAGAACTATTATGTGACTTACAGCAACTGTACATTCCTTCAAAGGTGAGAAAAAGATCTGTGAACTGTGCCTAACAAAAGAAATTCATGATTGTATAAGCTTAGAAGAAAGGCCTGTAAAGTTGCCAGAAATAGTAGTAGTTGAGGATTGGGAAATTTATAGAATACAAAGAAGGACCAACAAACTGATAAGGGGAAAGAAAAACAGAATATGAATACAATCAAGCAAAAAACATAAAACCGGACTGTAAAAGCCCTATGGATACCTAAAAAGCAAAAATCTGGCTAAAATGAATGCATATCCATTAAACTCAGAGTCAGAAAAATCTATAATGGAGAATTAAAGAAATGGCAAGAAATGACTGCTTTGTGTCAGTTTTCATCGATGAATAGACAAGAAATTTCCCAAAAGACGAGATGCAAATAGCTGGGAAGAATGAAGAGTTTAAGGAACTTAAGAAAGATGGTAACACTGGAGAGATTAATGGAGCTGATAATTGATAAATCAGAGGCCTGACAGTCTTCATTCCAGACTGTTAAAAAAAGACGACTGTAGAGATAATCGATACACTTGTGATTATCTTTCAAAATTCTCTAGATTCTAGAATGATTCCTGTGAATTGGAAGGTAGTAAATATTATCCCATTATTTAAAAAGGAAATGAACAGAAAACAGGTATTTATGGACTGTACATCAGTGGTAGGATAATAGCAGAATCTATTTTCAAGCATGGGATAAATAGATATCTGGTTGATAACAAGCTGATTGATCATTGGTAACATGGAACTCGCAAACAGGAAATCATGCTTGACGAATTGTTGGAAGGTTTTAAACAATGTTGTTAACAAACTTGATAAAGGCAAGCTGATGTATGTATTGTACTTAGTTTTGTAGAAGTTTTTGATAAAGCCCCCACATAAAGTGATAAAGTCTCTGATGGGATAAGACATAACGGGATGGGGATAGGAGGTAATGTACTGGCATGGATTAATGATTGGCTAACTGACAGAAAATAGAGAGTAGGAATAAATGGGTCATTCTTGCGTTGGCAGACTGTGACCAGTGGGATGCCTCAAGGATCAATACCTAGGTCCCAGCTGTTCACAATATATAACAAATGATTTGGAGGTGAGGACCAAATGTGTCCAAATGTGTGTCTTGTGATGAAGATATAAAGTGATTTCAGAAGGGTTTGGACAGGCTTAGTGAACTGGCAAGAACATGACAGATGGAATACAATGCGGGAAAAGTGTGAGGTTATCCACTTTGGTAGGAGGGACAAATAAGCAGAATATTTCTTAAATGGTAAGAGGTAAATGGACAAAGGATAAATACATGAATAAGGAAGACTTGGAGGGACATGGGCCGGGAGCAAGCAGGTGGGACTAGTTTAGTTTGAGATTATGTTCAGCATGGACTGGTTGCACTGAAGAGTCTGTTTCCATGTTGTAAGACTCTATGACCTAGCTTGCTTGTTGATTGGTCAGTGAAGGCTAACATGTAGGTGCAGCAAGCTATTAAGAAGGCTAATGAAACATCTGCCTTTATTAAATCCTTTCCAAGTTCTGCATATGTTCCCCAGAGGGTGTGCAGCACTTCGGTGTTTGTTCATAGTGTTAACACCATGAAACAAATGTCATAATGTGTACTTAATCTTAAATTGAGCCTGACTCATAGAGACGATGTGTCACAGACATAATGTAAGTAGTGATTAAACAATACATTCCAAGCCTATTTGTTGTTTATCAAGATAGAGCCAGTCTTCTGCCTAAGGCATCATATCAGTATCCTTCCCCACACGTATCAGTCCTTCGCTTATAATTGACAAGAAGGATTTAGTGGTGGTGAGTCTATCCAAGGTACTTCAGCTGGTTCTAGCACAAACTAACATTCACAACGTGCCAGCAGAGCTGGCATTTAACTACATAATAATGCTTGGTTGGGGATCCCAGAGGGGAGGCAGGGCAGGATGGGGGAAAAAGTAGGCTTTTGATTGACTGCTGTGGCTAAGGTGAAGATTTGGGTTGAATCTGTAGGAGAGCAAGACCAATACTTTCCTCTAGTGCATTCAACCGACACAAGTGTAGCCAGGGAAAGAGTGTGCTTAGCTCAGTTTAGTAGTCTGTCTGAAGTTCGCAGAGAATGAGCAAAGTTGAGGTTCAAAGGCAATGTTTCTCTGTGTGATTTCACTTCAAAGATCAATGTTGAGAGGCAGTGCAGCCAGTATTATACTCAAAACGTAAGAATATGTTAGTAATAAATGGAAATAGGTACATTTGTCCTATTTAATACCATATTAAATGTCTTCTTGGATCAATGAATTGAGCCTCCATCTGTTAGGTTGCATATTCACTTTTCTGCTGCACGAGTTCACAAAGCAGCTAGTGATGTGTTTAAGTATGCTCAAATACAATGACAGCAGTATTTTGTTTGATTTCTTCACCATTTTAAGTAACTCGAGGCATACTGTGGTTCACAGGATCATGGGGTCCACTCAAGCAGGTGACTATTGATGCTGGAACAATGGAACATGGAGTTGCACAGCGGGAGTGGTGATGTTGGAAGGTGGGGAAGGAAATCAGGATCTGACACCAAAAAGGGAGATCATAGTATTCACCCAAATTAGAACATTTTAATGGTCACAACAGTCTTTTCTAAGGTAGTATCAGTATTTCTCTTGGCAAACGATTTTGAAAATTTGCACGCTGTTAAACCTAATTGAGCACGCAATGTTTAATCATAAGTAGTAAATTATTGA
Organism: Rhincodon typus; assembly: GCF_021869965.1. Lineage (NCBI taxonomy): Eukaryota > Metazoa > Chordata > Chondrichthyes > Orectolobiformes > Rhincodontidae > Rhincodon > Rhincodon typus. The sequence goes on from NC_063348.1 coordinate 4,120,549, forward strand.
ATTAATACCTGGGGTACAAGTGTTTTTGTCATTTTTGTGTCCTTAACATTTTTAAAAGATTACCTAATTTCCTTAGCACTCTATAGAATTTGCATGGTATTAAGATTCTTGCACAATTTTGCCCCATTGTTCCTGTGATCACTGGTGCTTCATAAACCTGTCTTCAGAGTGATTTACTGTATAAAACACGAGATCCTTACAATGTTCAGCTGCTCAGGCATTGTGCTGAGTACCCATTCAGAATTACTGAACTCCATTACTGTTTGGGGTTACAATATCACACAGGCTGTCACTCAGCACACCACAAGACCGCATTCGGTTTCCCTGGGAAACAAAAGGAAACTTTTGTTTTAACTTAAAGGAATATTCAGAAAACCTCAGAGATTTTGCTAGACTCTGTATTTTGTGTAGAGAATGCTGGGTGTTTGGAAAAGGTAACTTAACTGGACTGTTTCAGATCATTACTATACCTTCCTTGTGTTGGGAGTCACATTTTGCACCTTTGCTCTTTGGATTGAGATAGTACTGGTCCACCCCTAATTCCCTGAGAAGATTTTCTTTTAACTGTTGCTAGTCTTAGGATGAAACTTTCAGGCTGACTCGTAGATCAAGATGCTTGTTGATGTGACCAGTGCTTTCAGCACTTTGTTTGTAAGCTGTGGTAAATAGATGTCTTATAGCCATCAAAAAAGTAAGCTCAACAACTTCCATCTTCGCTGTGTGAGGTGCATTCTGGGCATCTCACATTTGGACAAACATGGCATCAATGTGGCAATCCTCAGAAGGCAATATCTCCCAAGTACATTGGCCTTAATAAAATAGAGGTAACTTCCCTAGCTCAGACAGGTTTGCATAATGGAACTTAGTCACATATCCAGGAATCTGCTGCACTTCAAGGATGTTTACAACAAAGGCCCTAAACATCAATTGCCACATTTGAGAGCTTTAGCTGGTGACAGAGGGAAGTGGCAACATCACCTGTGAACCATCATGCATCACGTTGGCACCTGTTGGCAAGCCAACACTGAAAAAACTAATTACACCCCACAACATGTGAAAACCATTTGCACATGCAATATCTGTGGTAGAACCTGCTCCACAACACATTGGTTTCTTCAGCCATCAGCAAAAGTACACCACATGGAAGTTACCAAATCCCAATGGATTTGCTTTACAATATGCCCATCATCTCACATACAGGAAGGATGCTGATGATAAAAGTCTTAGGATAATATTGCTCCCATTACTCAATATATCTTCATTACCATAATTTCATCATTTGTAAAAAAGTTTGATTGTAATTGCTAGTCTGCAGCAGTCACTTACTGAGTGTGGCATTGTTCACTTTTTAGATTGACCAAAGACACAGTCAGAGGATGACATAGCCTTCAGTGCAGTGTTACTATTAATAGAACGATGTTTAACACATGGTTAGCAAGCCTAATTCATATACACCCTGCTGTCAGAGGTGAAGTCACAATGTGTGTCACAAATGTGGAGAGACAAATTACATTTAAAAACCTGAGCCATGCCACCATCACCTCCAGAATCGGACAGCAATGCACAAATTCACCATATCCAATCCCTTTATATATAGAGAGCGCCTAGAATCCTAAACTCCTTGAATTGGTTTGACTTTCAAAAGTAGGCCTATTTTCCAAGTGTTTAACATGATTAGAAATAGTTGTCCAGCCTTGTTGGTACGGAATCAGCCCTGTTCAATATCAAACTCTTCCTCAGGATAGCTACAGCATTCGCTCCTGCTCAATGATCGAAGGCTCAACAGGAAGTGAATCCAGGCTGTCACCAGCTCATCACATCATCAATTCTCAGCAAGATGGAGAGGGCTAATGTGCTACTCACATTACTTAAAGTCTTTCTCTATTGAAAGCAATCAGAAAACCAGACTAGCACAGGCATGTTGCTATGACTGGTCACCCATATTTACCTCTGTGTGATTTCCCAGTCCTGCATAATTATCCAGTATAAACATCTACTCTTCAGATACTAACCCAGATGGAATCAGCTGTGGGTTCATTGGCATTAGCACTATTTTCCCAGGCAGCTCGTGCACACAGGTTCAGTGAATGAGAGCTGTTCAACTGTGGCAGTCCACGCTTTAGTGACCAAAAGTGCTAGAATAAAGAATGATGCCAATTTTTCTTATTTTAGATAGAAATCACTTTCTGCTATTTTATTCTGCATTTCCCAAACCAGCAGCACCCATTTTTCAAATTAGAAAGTTATTTTGAACATTAAGTTTGACAATGTATCTAATGGTCATATCTCACCTCTTTCATTTCTTCATCACTACCATGCCCTACTCTCAGTTGTTTGCCTACTTCAGTTAGTTTAATTCAATCCAGTTCTCATCTTCCCAGTTATTGCCTAAACACAAGGAACTTCTATTTTCAAATGTAAACACAAAACTTGATAACATCAGCAAAACACTGCCAAACAGAACTGCAGTCTTATATCTCACTTTGCTCTGCGCAGACACACTCAGAATCATTGGACAATAAAAGCATCTCAACTGAACTTCCAATTCTTTGTAAGGGCTCCGTCATGCTACATTTATCAGAAAAAACACCTGCAGAATATTCTACAGTAAAGAGGCATAATGTCCTGATCACTCATAAAAAGCAGGTAATGTAATTATTTGGTGTAAGAGATAATCCATGTACTAAAACAGAATTAGCATGCAGTAATCTCAAATTCAAAATTGTGATGGAACAGCCGAATAGGTTGATCATATTGTGATCTCAGCTGATGCTGCTACTGGGCAAGTTAGATCCCAGAGTTAAATCTAGCTTGATAGATCTTTCTTTGTTTAAAGTGGAAGTCTTTCACTGAAAAATAAGCACTCAAGGTTGCAGGTAGGTTTAATAATAACAGAAAAGTTTATAAAGTAAATAAAAATAAAATTAAAAAAAGCGAGGTATCTAAAAATAATAGGTTGAAAAATTTCAAAACAGATGGCAAAACAAACTTCCATCTACTCCCTACCAGCATCATTTTACAATTACTCAAAAATACAGAGAAATTCCTTCCCTATCGTATCTATAGGATTGACTTGGCTGCTTCTTCTCAGTTCCAGTTCCTATAAGTTGCAAGGCCTTTTCCCTTGACTTCTCAACACAACTGAGAGCTGAGACTATTTCAATCTTTTAATAGTCTTCAGAGTTCTAACCAACACTACTGGTCTGAAAGTTTCACAACTTTCACAATGCTAACTACATTGAACAATTGTTTCAGAGATAGTAGGAACTGCAGATGCTGGAGAATCTGAGATAACAAGGTGTAGAGCTGGATGAACACAGCAGGCCAAGCAGCATCAGAGGAGCAGGAAGGTTGACGTTTCGGACCT
>NC_063348.1:4124315-4146515 GCF_021869965.1 Rhincodon typus
TCATTTGCTAAGGGCCAAGCAGCATCAGAGGAGCAGGAAGGCTGACGTTTTGGACTTCCTTCCGTCAGCCTTCCTGCTCCTCTGATGCTGCTTGGCCTGCTGTGTTCATCCAGCTCTACACCTTGTTATCTTACATTGAACAATTGCTTTTTTTCTAGGAGTAACTTTACTTGCTTCTCATCTAGACAGGTCTCCTTCATGCAGCCCAAAAGCTTTTGTAAAACAAAAATGACAAACGTTGTTCATCCTAGACTCTGCTCAGACAATGGCTTGATTTTTACTCTCTCAAGTCTGAAATCCTCACAATATAAACAAACTCCCCTTAACGCTCCATGCAGCAGAAGTTTATCAGAAGCTGGGGGTTGTGCAATTACTGCACAGTATATAATGTAGCTCAGTGGTAAAGTCCCTACCTTTGGGTCAAAAGATTTAGGGTCAAGCCCCATTATCACTAAGAGTCGGTCATAGCAAGTCCAAATAGACTGATTAAAAATAATTTATAATACTTATCTAACATCTATCTCATATCAGTGAAAAGATAGAAGTGAAAATCATAGAATATAAGCTTATTGTCAGGACTTAGAAGAATTTTTTGCATTAAATCTGGTATAAGTTACTTAATATTACTGCTGATCACACAGAAAATAGCAGTACATAGCACACTGTGATGTTAATCAAGAAACTATTTCAATATATGTAGTGGTAAAGTTAAATTACACCCTCGGGTATAAATGTTCTTTACCTCACTCTGACAGTTGAACTAGTACTAATTGCATAATTGAGATGGGTTAGATTATTATGCTAAAAAAAATCCTTGCTTCAGCATTAAATATATTTTCTTCTGTCTCGTAGGCATGTACTAAACTTAAATCTTTTTGAATGTTTATGAGGAATTGCAATTATTCCAATTCCTGTATTACATTTGTTGAATGTGTATCTTGCCTCTAAGAGAGTTCACCCTTAAGAACTCCATGTGTCATGTATATGCGACATTGCAATTGTCTATAGAGAATGGTCTGCTGTGGGTCTTCTTCTGAATCAGTCAGACATTGCAGATACACAAGAAACTACAAGCAGGCTATTCAAGAAATACTTGCAGAACTGACAATGAAATAAGAAGGGGAGACTTCACTTCTTTCTAAAGTCTAAAGTCTCAACTGTTGTGGAGAGAGAAATGAAAGTTCAATAGGAAAAGGCTGAACTAGCTCAGGATAAATCCAATCTTGAGGACACCATCTCAGATGATGAAGTCTTCAGGAGATATCTCCACTCACTTCATAAAGATTAATGAAGAGCTGGAAGAGAAAGAAAGGAAGCAGATGAACCATAAGCTCTGTATTATCAATCCAATGAAAAGATTGCTGAAGATTTGGAGCAACTTGCAAACAACACAGATCAGGCTTGGTAGGAACAGCTACAGAACCATAATGCAATGCTGGAGAAAATTACAGACCTGGAAGACATGATGGACATACACATTATACTCAACAGTGAGTTGTAAATTACTCATAACACAGTGATTTCAGATATGAAGTCCAGCAATGATGCTGTAGGAAGGAACGCAAACAGACATACAGGAAACCAAACAACTATCACAGCAGCAAGGGGAAGAGGTCCAGGGTTCTAAGAAACCAAAAAGTGTACGGCTAATCTGGAACATAACTTGTCATAGTTTTATTTTATTCTTGCCTGGGATGCAAGTATCACTGGCAGGGATAGCATTTGTTGTCCATTCCAAATTGCCCTTGAGAAAAATGGTTGCTTGAACATTTGAGAAGGCAGTTAAGAATCTATAACATTGCTGTTGGTCTGGAATCCAGACTCGGTAAAATCAGCAGATTTTACTCCCTAAAGGACATTAGTGAACCAGATAGGATTTTAGACAATGGTTGCAAGGTCATCATTAAACTAGATTTGAATTCCAGATGTCATTGAATTGAAATATCATTGAATTTGTTATGGTGGGATTCAAACCCATGTCCCCAGAGTATTAACAAAGTTGCTGGAAAAGCTCTGCAGGTCTGGCAGCATCTGTGAAGAAGAAAACAGAGTTAACGTTCTGAGGAAGGGTCACCGGACCCGAAACGTTAACTCTGTTTTCTTCTTCAAAGATGCTGCCAGACCTGCTGAGCTTTTCCAGCAACTTTGTTTTTGTTCCTGATTTACAGCATCCGCAGTTCTTTCGGTTTTTCCCCAGAATATTAGCCTGTCCAGTAACATTGTGGCTAAGCTGCCACCTCTCAAAATGCCTGGGGATAAGCAATTTCTGGAGCAATTAAACAGTGTATGAAAGAAAATCTGTCATTGTAAATAATTAAGGCCTCTTTTGAAAAGGAGGGGGTATGCTGCTTTGATCATAATCAATGGTGGAACACAACACCATCTATGCAGCACAAGGTTGCTGAAGCCAGCAATCTATTCAGAGTATGACAACTAATGTCTTAAGTTACTTTTCTCAGCTGCAGCTTTCTAAATGGACCATTAAGGTAGAAAGATGGTGACAGTCCCACAAGTTAAGGACAAGTCTTCTCTAAACTGAGTAGCTCCATGAGCTGCTTTCAATGCCTCCTGCAACATTTGATCAAGCATAAAAGAGCTCAGATCTGAGTGGGCTCTGCAAATGTGGTACACCACTGCTGAACATATGCTGGCTGAGTCTTCAAAATACAGTCAGGACAACATTCATCAGAATGGGATCATTCGATAATCTGAGCAGTGTGATAGAGCTAAACAAACATTGGCATAAACCATCATTAGCAATATGTGGAAATTAAAACACCTTGCATTAGCTGCAGAAGCTTCTCACCTCCTAAAGCAGAGTCTTTTTCTCCCCTGACAGAAAATGCCTTCAGTATCTTTGAATCCCTACAGTGTATAAGCAGGCCATTCGGCTCATAGCGACCCTCCGAAGAGCATCCCATCCAGACCCATCCTCCTTCCTTATCCTTGTAACCCTGTATTTCCCATGGCTATCCCACCTTACTTGCACAGCCCTGGACACGATGGGTAATTTAGCATGGCCAATCCACCTTAACCTGCACATTTTTGGACTGTGGGAGGAAACTGGAGCACCCGGAGGAAACCAACACAGACACGGGGAGAATGTGCAAACTCCACACAGACAGTTGCCCAAGGGTGGGATTGAACCCGGGGCCCTGGCTCGGTGAGGAATCAGTGCTAACCACTGAGCCACTGTTTAAATATATTCAGAAATTAAAGAGATCAAATATTATGCATGCTAATTCTGACTATTAGCAACCATTGCATTCCTGCAGAAGTGCCAATTACACCAACATTGAGCATCATCTTTCAGAATGTGCCAAAGTCTCCTTAGGGAGACACCAGCATATAACTGACAGGTTTAATGCAAAGTACAACTGTCTATTCTGGCCCATGATGTAATTCCAGCTCAGCTGCAACATAGGCTCCATAAATAGATTTACCAATCACTCACTGATTATTGTAGCATAAGTCAGATGGAGAAAAAAATCTCCCTCTTCACCGGCCCAATCATTCTTTAACTGGTACAGCTTAATTTAGTACAAACAGATTTGTTCCGCACCACTGAACTGATCACTACCTGACTGGTTCAGCATAATTTCAATGGAGAGTGCAGTTGTCTCTACCCAATTTAGTTAAATTCTGCAAGGGAGGTACTGCCAAGCTGAAGCTAAAAGATAACTTAGCAAAATTGGTGATTGTGACTCCTTTTGTAACTTCAGTTAATTGATGAAGGAGCTGTCTTAAATGCTACACTTTTCTGAGTGTCTCAGTGGACCAGAGAGCCTTACATTGAGGAACAAAACTATCTTGATTGTGCCCAAAACGTTTAATCCCATTCTTGATCAACAGAGGTCAATGGTTGGAGTTGTTTAGCATTGGAAAACACTGATGGGACAGTTTAAAATGCAGTCTTCTTGGCAACTTGTTAAAATGCTTAAACCATAACTATATGGCTCTGTGACAATATGGGATGAGGTGATGAAGAAACCAGCATACAGTACAAGAGATACAAAGTATGGGAATTATTATATGACACAGAAACGGGAAGGGTATCCACTGATAGAGGCACAGAGTAAGGTTTCCATGGATTTTACATAAGCAATAAATAAACAGTTCACATAATCTACCATGTAAATATCACATGCACCCAATGTACTGGTAACTGCTTTCTATGCTTGTGATCCATTACCTTAGATTATTAGTGAGTTACTTTAGAACAAACAGTGCAATTGAGAACATTTAAAAACAACGCAGTCCTAATCAGTTGCTCAAACTTTATCAAAATCAGTATTTTTGTAACCGATTGTCAATTGCTATAGCCCTCACTGTCATTTAAAAATTGTTTATAGTTGACTATTTGAAGCAGCCAACATCAGTTGTTCGTTGGGACTGTACAATCACTGGAACAGATACATTTGGTGGTCACTGGAATATATTTGTGGTTCATTGTGGTAAATACACCAACTGGCTCATTTTGGCAGGTACGTTCACTGCTGCATTGGGACAGATGCATTAAATTAGGAGGTGCATAAAATGGTTCATTGAATGAATGACCAAGTGCAACTCCACCAGAGAGAAACATTAGGTAGTCATTTCATGGGGTGCTCTGAATCACATCATGTCACACTATCACCTTCCTCTTTTGTGAAAATTACTTGGCATGGGGCATAGTCTTGGGTGTAGTGTCCAGTTATAATTGTTGCTGGGTTCTGTTTCTTGGTCCTAAATAAATGGTCCTTCTGCAAGACAGTCCTGTCCCAATTTAATCTGTTGTGGACTCTAGCCCAAACATTTGCAGCCATAAGCTACCAGATAATAGGATATTATCAGTGGTGGAACATCTCGTCACGTAAAATACTCAAGCAGAGGTAATAGACAAAGAAAATTGAGACAATTGTTGGCATAAAAACTCAGTTTGAGGATTTTTCAGAATCTGATAACCTAAAACATCTTCATCTCTCACATGAATCTTACTGGCTTCAGAACAATAAGCCAATCCTGAATCGATTAAGACTGGAAATTATGTCCTGCTCTTTTGAGCACAATTAACTCTCCAGTCAAATTACGTTTGATTAATTACAGCAATTGGCTTGCATTTGGCATGAAAATTGCAGTGAGGGTCCCAGAGATAATGTATTATATTGGAGAAAATTTCAAGCTCACAAATGCACAGGTAAAAATCAGAAATTGCTATGCGTTATCCTGTTCCACTGCTGGCTGCACTATACCCACACGTGACAAACTGACCTCAGCATTGGAATCCATGAAAAGGTGCAAAATTTTAATATTCATCCATTGTTTCCTCATGAACTACAGCAGGAAATGCTAAAGCTGGTTTAATCAGGGTGTGAGTGAAATTTAACAGTACGATATTCGGTGCAAAACACAAGACTGAAGTATTTACATCCATCTTCGCCTCTTCCTCAGGTCCAAAGCATCACAGATGCCACACTTCAACCAATTTGATTCACTCTACAAGCTGTCTAAAAATTGTCGTGATCACAGGTTGTAATCTCAAAGTGCTGTGGGAATCCTTAACTTGTAATTTCAAAATGTGCTCTTTTAAAGGAGGGTTGATCCAGCCAAACATGGCTATGCATCTACATTCCTCTAATTTCTTTTCATAAGTAATGAGGGGCTTACAACACTCTGCTCAACATCACCCTGCTACCCTCTGTAGATTATGTCCCAAACTTATTGTGTGTATTCTTCAAAAGGGACAAACACAAGGTTAAGGGTTAAAAAGACAGTTTCAATTCTACTGGAGCATGCTCTCATTTGTACCAGTTTGAATTTGAGTGTTAGCATGCTGTGAAGCTTACAGCCCATAAATTAACTCTTGGTTAGCTCTGCCTTGCAGATGATAGACTCTTTCGCTGAGTACCAGAAGTCAGCTAGCTAACAGCCAGACAAAATCTAAACAGGAAAAACGAAAGGACATTGTCTCACTCTTGAATTCTGCAATTCAATCACGGTTAGAAGGAATGACAATTACAGAATCTTCACAACCTGCAAAGCTGAGAACCATGAAATTCATTGGTCAACTATCAACATCAATGCTACTAATAACCTCCACTGCAACATTCAATTGTCTGCTCTTTGTGAACATATTAGAGACAAATCTGGATTTTTAAAATCTTTTTAGACTCACCTCTTATTTCTAATCTGAGTATGTGTGGTGCATTATTAATTCTTTTCACATTTAGAAATAAAAAAACTCACTCACTGTTAACTCAAAAAGGCCTATTTACTGAGTTAAATTGGCTCCTTTTTTTAAAACAGGTTCATTTACGTCCAGGAGAAAGGGATCCACAAGGGAAATGATTCTTTCTAAAATTGCAACCAACCAAGGTGATGGGTAAATAAAGAAAGCTGAAGCCAATTCATCCCTCCTCACCCAAGAGCTTAGCAGTTTGGGGTATCCCGCCTGAAACCCTGGCAAATTGGGGAAGCTTGCCCAAGGTCTGGGTTTAATAAAATTGGGGGCTCATCAGGAATCTAGCCATAACAACATGGCTGATGGTACTTTATGCTTCAAAAGCAATGGGTCCTGACAACATTTCAGCAACAGTACTGAAGAAGTGTCCTCCTGAACTAGCCACACCTGTAGCCATGTTATTCTTGTATAGTTACAAAGCTTGACAATATTAAAAAATTCTCAGGTATATCCTGTGCACAAAAAGCAAGGCAAATCCAATACGGCGAATCATTCTACTCGCAGTCATCAAAGTAATGCAATGAGATTGTCAACAGTACAATGAAGTGACACTTACAAAGGAATAACTTGCTCACTGATACTCAGTTTTGGTGCTAAAAGGGCCATTCAGCTTCTGACCTCATTGTAGGCTTAGTCAAACATGGAAAAAAAGAGCCAAACTTCAGACATAAGGTGACGGTGACTGCCCTTAACAAACTTTCATTGAGAGTGGCATCAAGGAGCCTTAAAAAAGTTGGAGTCAATGGCAATCAGGACGGAAACTCTTTGCTTATGGAAGTCATATGTGGCACAAAGGAAGATGGCATTGGGTGCTGGAGGTCAATCACCTTCGGCCCAGGACAACCCTGAAGGAGTTCCTCAAGGTAGTGTTTTTGGTCTAACCACCTTCAGTTGCTCCGTCAATGGATCAGACATAGGGTTGCCCACTGATATTAGACAACAGTCAGCACCATTCACGACACCTCAGATACTAAAGGCATCCTGTATGCATATGCAGCAAGACCAGGATAATATTCAGGCTTGGGCTAACAAGAGGCAGGTAAAGTTTGTGCTGCTAATCGCCAAAAGAAGAGAATTGAATTATTGCCCCTTGAAGTTCGATGGCATTGCCATCGCCAAATTCCTCACTGCCAACATCCTGGAGGTTACCATTGTCCAGAAACTGAAACAGACCAGTCATATAAATACTGTTGTTTAAAGAGCAGGTCAGAATCTAGGAATCCAGCAGCAACAAACTCACCACCTGACTCCCCAAAGCCCAACCACCATCTACAAGGCACAAGTCAGAATTGTGATTGAATACTCTTGACATGCCTGGATGGGAGCAGCTCCAACAACACTCAAGAAGCTTGACACCATCCAGGACAAAGCAGCCAGCTGATGTGTGCCAATTACGAAGCAGACGACAGTATCTCACTAGTCACTGCATCCCCCAAACCAACAACATCCACAAGGACAGCGGCTGCAAATGCAAAGGAACATCACCACCTGCAAGGCCCCTGCCAAGCCAGACACCATCCTGTCTTGCATATTTATCAGCATCCCTTAAGTATTGCTCGGTCAAAACCCTTCCAAACAGCTTTGAGCATGTCCCCACACCCTAAGGAATGCAGCAGTGTAAGCCAGAAGCTGACCACCACCTTTGCCAGGGTAATTAGGGATGGGCAATAAATGGTGGCCCGGCCAGCGATGCCAATATCCCATGAATAAATAAAAATCCAATCAAATTTTATGACACTGAAAATTTGCTTTTACAGGTGTGGAGTCTCACTCTGTCAGAGTTAACTATGGTAGAAAATTAAAAGCACTCTTTCTGTCCATGAGTTCACAACATAATTCATTCTGATTTCCTAAAGAACCAAGCAATTTGCCTCAATCAAACCTGCCAAATGAAATCCCACTCCTTCCTCTTCGCAGCAATCTTTCACGGCACAGTACCCTCTAAGCACCATAAGTTGACGTTCAAAAATCTGGCATAAAGCCTATTGGCATCAATGCAATGCAGACCACAAAATCTAGACCATTGCATATTCTTCAATATCCTCATTAAACATTCCTGATACTTTAGTGGTCATGGGTAGAAAGTGATTTAGTTCCAAGTCTTTCAGCCCAAGAGATTTCAGTTTTCATAACTGACATGTTTCAGAAAGTATCACAGCCACAGCAACAGCTTCGTTGCTAAAATTGACCTCAGTGCTTAGTGCCTCTATCCTAAGGAGAGAAATTAACAGCCAAAACTTGCTGATCACTGTCCAGAAAGTGCAGGCATGGGGTTTTGGATGATGACATATCAATCACAAGGTGAAAGACTGCTGACACTAACACAGATAGTCATGCTTCATGTCTGAAGCCAAATGATGCATTTGCCATGGAACATATAACTCAGTAACTAGACCACTTTTCTACAAAATAGAAGATAAACAAATATTAACCTGGCAACAATCAGCCCATGCTTGCAAGAAAAGTGTATCCACCATTAGATGGTATTCTGCTGCTGGAAATCACCTGACCTGTACTAAGAATCATAAACCAGACCTAGAATTTGATGCTAGAGGCTACAAACGCAAAGTGCACAGGGCCCTGTTTTATGTAGGCAAAAGGAACGTGTACCTACACAGCAAAAAAAAAGGGTCATGGAGCCAGCCAAACTCTGCTGCATTCCATGGCAATGCCCTGACCAATCAGAATAAAATTGCCTAGTATGAGAATTAAGGTTGAAAGTTCACTGCTGACGTTGATTCTCCATGCCAATGGAGTTTCAACCAATCGATGCATTCTTCTCATGCCGTATTAAAATAGTGTCTTTCTTATTCCTCCCACATCTGCTTCTTATGTCTTTGTCCAAATAGAGTCACTATGTCATACAGACCTTATGGCCCAACTCATCCATGCCGACCCAGGTATCTTAAACTGAACTAGTCCCATTTGCCTGCATTTAGCCCATATCCCTCTACATCTTTCCTATCATCTTCATATTGTCTTTTAGCAATGTTTAATATTAGCCTATTCAAGGACAGCAAAACAACTATCCACCATCATAGAAAAAAGTAAGTTTACTATCACTTCACTTCATGCTCCTGGATCCAAATTACTCTAATTATCTGTCTGCAGGGAACATACATTAGACTGACTAGACAATGCAAAATGTCAGCACACAAGAGTTAGCACAGCAGGTCAAGAGTAGAATCCTGAACTATCAATTACTTAATTTTTAACCTGGGGCACACGATTGCTACTGTGTCCAAGCAACTCAGTTCCATCAACAAATAAAAGCAAAAACTATGGATATAAAAACAAACAACTGCCGAATTCTGAAACAAACACATTAAACGCTGGAGAAAGTCAGCAGGTCTGGCAGCATCTGTGGACAGAGAAACAAAGTTAATATTGCGAGACCAATATAACTTTTCATAGAATCCCTACAGTGTGGAAGCAGGCCATTTGGCCCATCGAGTGCACAAAAGAGCATCCCACCCAGACCATCCCTTTAACTCTGCTCCTAATCCACTTCACATCCCTAGACACAATGGGCAATGTAGTATGGCCAATCCACCTAACCTGCATGTCTTTGGGAGGAAACCCGGAGCAAACCCAGGGAGAATGTGCAAACTCCACATGGACAGTCACCCGAGGGTAGAATCGAACCCAGGTCTCTAGCGCTGTGAGGCAGCAGTGCTAGCCACTGTGCCACCCTTCTTCAGAACCATTTTTCAGTTCAAAGGTCATTGACCTGAAGTGTGAACTTTGTGCCTCTCATAGGTACAGCCTGTCCTGCTGAGTTTATCAAGGTTCATGATTGTTGTGAAAGCGAGGAATTTCTAATTAACCAATAGTAGGCTGCGGACTGAATAGGACACTGTTTAAGATTGTCCAGTATAGTTCAAGTTGAACATCAAAGGGGCAGTAGTATCCAGTTTACTAGCAAAGAACTGGAACAAATAAACAATGAGTCACATTGTAAGGTAGGGCAGCATTTAGGGACCAATTTCCAGTTGGAATAGATATTTAAAAACTGATTCAAAAGCTAAGTTGCTGAAGCAGAAAAGTGAAAAATTATTCAATTGCAGTTGATTGGAGTATCTAAATACTGGTGCCAGATATTCCAAGAGTGAAATTAGTAAACAATTCTATTCACAAAGGATGGTGGAAGTTTGGACATCTCTTCCTCAAATTGCAATGGATTCTAGGTCAAGCATCAGTTCAAAATCTGAGAACAATAGAAAAAGAGCAGACCAGTGGTAGAAAATATTTCAATCTGAAACACATTCGGCACAGATCAAAATATTGAGGCTGCGTTTCGATGAGTTCCAATTTGATGACATTAATGGAAACAAAAATAGGGTAGATGTAAAATAGGCTTCCAAATTCTTATTGTTTCATAATATTGTACAATTTCAAAATCTAACCGACACAGTTGTTCGGAATTAGAAAAGAGATCTGCAAGTTTGAGTGCAAGGAAATTTTGACTCTGGAAGGCCTTAATAGTGGACAAAGTTTGACAATGCAGCAAGAGCCCGGAGGTCAGTGGTGATGGTACCAGGGAAGTAGAGTTTGGCATCATCAGCACATAGCTGAATGTTGATTCAAAAATAGCTGATAAAAAGTTATCAAGAAATGGCATGTAGACAAACATAGGAGGAAATTGTGACTGAAGCTCTACAGCATGGTGCGGCAGAAACTATTTTCAGATAATATATCCACGTAATGGCAGCAGGTAAGATTAGTATGCCAGAGAAGTGGACTATAAAGAAGAGAAATTTCACTTATTATTTCAAATTGGCACCTTCAGTAGACTATCCATGTCAGTAACATTTTTTTAAAATTCAGAAAGATATAAAATTGTTAAAGAAGTAATTGAGACAAAATGCTGGAATTTTGAAATTATAACAGAAAATGCTGACAATACATAACTGATCAATCAGCATTTGCAGCACTTCATTGGGACTGTATACTAAATACTTTTGTTCGATTTTCAATTATGATGAAAGCTCTACGTCAAGAATTCTGATCCCGAATTTCTCTTCACAGATACTTGCAGTTGAAATTCAGTTCACATTGCCATGCATAGTCAACATGCCATTGATTCCAGCTAGAAATATGAACAGTGTTTAGCTCAGCTGTGATGGCCTCCACAATCAAATACCCTACTCCCATCTACTTTCTTGGCTCCCATGCAAATAATGGCCTCTTGAGAAGAATACCTGCAGATATCTGGTACCTATCGAACAAAGCCCAACAGCATATTAGCAATATCAGGTTAGGGAGGAAGAACATTGGGGAAATGTATTTCAAATGACCATTCTGTGACGTACTATAGCAGAAGAATCTCACTGAGATCATAAGAAGGTGCACTTGATAGTTTATCAAGATACTGGCTTCTGTAATCAAAACAGAAAATACTGGAAAAACCCAGCAGGTCAGGCAGCACCAGTACAGGGAGAAACAGACCGAATGCTCAGAGTCTGAGAATGACTCTTCTTCAGTTCCGAAGAAGTCACACTGAACTTGAAACATTAACTTTATATCTCCCTCCGCATGTTCTGCCAGAGCTGCTCAATTTTTTTCTGTACTGTGTGTTTTTATTTCACACCTCCAGCATCTGCAGTCTTTTGCATTGGTTTCAGTAAAGCCTTCCACTCCCTTGTTTTACTTCCACAACCAGTAACCGATCCCTTTTTAATAAGCAAAGTAAATATTAATCTCATATTTCAATAAAACTTAAATCTTTCTTAAACTCTCCGGGTCAGTAATTCTGTAAAAACATAGGCAGAGATCCCAAAATTGATTTCAATCTACTGAGAGTTTGAAAGGCAATTTTTAAAGGTGGTTCTTTTGCAGGTAACTCCAGAATAAATGTAGATAAACAGGAGACTGGAAGAACACAGCAAGCCAGGCAGCAGCTGGAGGAGAGGAGCAGTCAACTTATTCAAGACTGAAGAAGGGTTATATCCAAAACGTTGGCTGCTCCTTTCCTCCAGATGCTGCCTGGCTTGCTGTGTTCTTCCAGCCTCCTGTTTGTCTCTCTTAGATTCCAGCATCTGCAGTCTTTTTTGTCTCTAACTCCAGAACAAAGCCTGACATGGCTCCGTACACAAACACTCTCGATATTTTAGTATCCAAACTTCTCATGTTGGCGTTCCATTCAATCTACCTGACAGGGATCTGAAAACACTGCCTCAAACTAGCAAAATGACGACAGCAACATAGCACAGAAGAGTGTCATAACTCATCCCAAATTGTATCCTTTTTGGAACAGGTGTGTGGACAATGAGCAAAGTATGAATTTTCCCCTAGTCATGCTAGTCGATAACATCCTGTGACAGTACTTGGGCTACTTCATTCAGATACTAGCATTTGAATGGCATTGTTTAGACAATAGCCCACTAACAGGCAGTGCCTTGCTGTGAATTGAGAGACAAAGAAATAAAGGCTGGAGGTGAAGACACAGATCTAAATTAACTCTGACAGACACCAAAGTAGGGAACTGTCAAGACAGGAAACTACCTGAAGTTAGAAGGGGAGTCAGTGATCCTCCCAGAGACAGGAGGGGTTTGGAGATCCCTGAGAAGTGAAAAGGGGATGGTGACCCTCGCAAAGTGAGGAAGGAATCAGTCACCCTCCCAAAGCAAATAGCACTCCCTGGCAGACCAAATTAACTCTGAGAATGAAGGCCGAATACATTGACTTTACAAATTGTGATCCTGTAACTTGTGCTTCACTACAGCATGTGTTTTTCCACAAGTACTTTTATGATCAAAACGTATAATTGCAAACAGTCCATGAAATCACATTGTGGACTTTTGGAAACGATGTAAAATTAAGAAGAAACAGCATTCTTAAAGTTATTGAGCAGAGTTAGCTTGCAGCAATAAGACATATTGTTATTGTGAAGACATGAAAGAGATTGTAGCAGCCCCACTTGGCACTCTTACAGAGGTGCAGCCTGACTACTTTTTGTATTACAAAGGAGCTCCAATGAGCACATTACAAGTCAGGAAGCTATTAAAATTTGCTTTAAGTATTAACTATGTCACTGCCTGCTTACTTTATCAAAGTTTCTTCATGTTGTTAAAACTTATACACACATCACATACACGAGCAAAATGAAACCATATATTTCAGTTAGTTTTACCTTCCTCTATCACACCCCTCAGTTTTTGCTTCCATTCCTAATTGCCCCCTCTATCACCAATCAAATATTACTACCCTTTTCCATGGCTGCTCCCCATCCTTGCAGCTTTATGCCATTATTGCGTCCTTCATTATGGTCTTGCTGCATTTTCCACCATTCCCATACCCTTATACTTCTTTCATTACTGCCCCCTCAACACTGTTTCTCTCCATTAGTTCTCACTGCAGTAATATCCCTCACCAGCACTGATTTCTCAATAGTTTCCCTTCCTTATCTGCTCTTTGTCAATATTTCAGCTCACTATACTCAAAGAACTTCTGCCACCTCCCTCTGTAACTGTAGGAAATAGCAAAACCAGCTTCGTCAAGTGTGCTGAAGGAAGACCACTTCCTGGTCTAACTTGAAGAGTCTGTTGTTATTAACTAAGATATGATTTATTGCATGCTAGCAATTAGTAAAAGGGGTCTTTGTTACACACTGGTAGTATTCCTACCTTTGGGCCAGCAAGTCTGGCTTCAAGTCCCACTGACCACATGGGTGTGTGATAACAGGTTGACTAAAAATCAGCACTAGTCAGAGGTTTTAAATATGGCAGCCCTTGTTACAGAGACTTTGAGGAGGTGTGGGTGTTAGACTACATTCCTTCATTGTACTAAGCTGGTCTGCCCTAAGTCCATACATCATCGTGGTGCTGATGGCATTCTTCAGTATTCCTTCTTGCAGAACCATGTACAACATACAAAATACTCCTTTGAAAAGAGATAATTACATAGAATTTACGATAAAGAAATCGGCCTGACATGTCAATGTTGTATGCTCCATATGTTCTTCCTCGTATTGTATTGATCTTACAATTAATATCTACATCCTTTATTTGTATTTCCTGCACATGCTTATTCAGCTTCCTTTCAAATGAATGTTTATTTGCTCCAACCACTCTATATGCAATGATTTACTATCTAGCTAAAGCATTTTCTCCTGAATTTATTAGTAAATACTTTATAGTCACGGCCATTATATTTAGACTCCCCCCACAAGTGGGAACATCATCCCCAGATCTGCCTGTCAAACCCCTTAATTTTATAAATCTCAATTAGGTCTCCTCAATATCTGTCTTCTCTTCTCAAGGAACCAGCCCCAGCCTGTTTAGTCTTGCTTGACATCTTTCTCCAGGCTTCTAAATTGTTCTTATAATATGGAAACCTGAATCGTGCATGATATTTTCAACATTATATAACCAATTCCATGTTAGTTTAATAAAACTTCTCTGCTTCAATTGTGCTTTTTTTTAAAAATATAGTTTCCTTAACCTGTATTGTTGTTTTAATTCACCTGAGTATTTGAACTCCTAGATCTATCATCCTCTACTCTATGATGTGGACTTATTTGCCATTTATATGCATTCCGAAGTTTCCTGCACATTTTCCTGTATTTTTGTCACAGTCATGCTTGGTTTAATTACTCCTAATTTGGAGTTGTTAGGAGATTTGGATATGTTGCTTTCAAATCCCGAAACCAATCATTAAAATCAATAGTGAACAACACGTTCCAGTACTGCTCCCTGTCAACACGGTGACATGGTAACACGGTGGCACAGTAGTTAGCACTGCTGCCTCACAGCACCAGGGACCTGGGTTCGATTCCAGCCTCAGGCTACTGTCTGTGTGGAGTTTGCACATTCTCCCTGTGTCTGCGTGGGTTTCCTCTGGGTGCTCCAGTTTCCTCCCACAGTCCAAAGATGTGCAGGTTAGGCGGATTGGTCATGCTAAATTGCCCGTAGTGTTCAGGGAGGGAGAGGGTGTATATTAGATGGGTCATAGGGGGATGGATCTGGGTGGGATGCTGTGAGGTTCGGTGTGGACTTGTTGGGCCGAAGGGCCTGTTTCCACACTGTAGGGATTCTAATTCTAATTCTGTCGATTGTCACTTCCCACCTTCTGCATAAACTATGTTTTCTGTTTTGCATCCAGTTTCTCTCCATTCTCTACTTGTCCCATAACGCCATGTGCATTAATCTTGGTCAAGTCTATCATCCAGTAGTTTACAAATATCTTTCAAAAGTTCATATGTTATTATGTCCATTATATCATCAAGTTTGACTGCCAATTCTTCCAAGAATTCTTAAGTTAGTTAAGCAACTTTTTATTATGTTTTCAGTGTAGTATTCTTAAGAGGTTTGACAAGACAAATGCTGAGAGGATGTTTCCTGTCATGGGAGAGTCCAGGACCAGACGCATAGTCTCAGAATAAAGAAGTGCCAATTTAAGACTGAGATGAGGAAGAATTTCTTCTCAGAGGTTTGAGATGCTTTGGAATTCCTTACCATAGAGAGCTGTGGGAGCAGAGTCATTGTGTACATTTAAGGCTATGATAAATACATTCTTGACCAGTTGAGGAATCAAGGGTTATGGGGAATAGACAGGAAAGTGGATGCTAGGAATGTTGGATCAGCCATGATCCTATTGAATGGCGGAGCAGGCTCAAGGGGCCAAATGACATATTATTCGTACTTATTTTCTATTAAGTTTTGACGAAAGATTGTACTGTGTCATTCCCTCCAGTGATGTTGAGCTAAGTAGTTTATAATTCCCTGGATTTGTTCAATATCCTTCCTGACTGTAGGAATAACAGCTGTCTGCGAGTCTTGTCATTCTATTCCCTGTGCCTCCACGATCCACGGCTTATTTTTGTACACGTGGCTGCAGAGACAGGGGGCTCTGCCATCTTTAAGTTTATACAGTATTCCTTTCTCGTTAACTGATCCACTCTTTATTGTTGCCCTATTTTTGATCCTCACCACTGCTGTTAGTATTTCCCTCATTGCTGCCATCTCCATTACTGTTCCCTCAATTTTTCCCCCTCATTTCTCCAATTGCTGTCTAATTACAACATGGTCCATCACTGCCTCTTCCATTGTTGTCTCCTCCATTACTGTCACTTACCTGACAATGTATCCAAACAAAACAGGACTACAGTGAGGTTATAAAACTTAGCTCAACTCACCACCCTTCAACAACATTAATATTTCAGAAACTGTTCACTTTTTAATTTCAATTCGCACAACAACGATAAAACAACTTTCAAGCATCAATTAAATTTGTCAATCTGGTCCTTTTAAAACTACATGGTATGTTGTCAGATGTTTCTAAACGGACTTGTTTGCACAGAGTTAATTACTCTTTTACAGCTACTATCCAACATATGCCTTCCAGTGAATGTAGAGAGAGAGAGCGTAAGCGGGATGTTACTTTATTCTCACTAAACTACCTTCTCGTGTGGCCTGCTTTTATCTTTCATGAGCATGCGGACTTGCACAGCCAAGTGTAGGTTGTTCACGTGGACATCCAATACATACCATCCACATTCCAGCATCCAAACAAAGGAACAATCCTAAAATGGAGCTGTCTTTTTACCCTGAAAACCTCAAATGGCAACAAAATCAATGGAACTAGCCAAGCTAAAGTCATCAGATTGTTTCATATCTGATGCAGTCAGGACCTGCCCACTCAAATGCGTCCCCCTGTTATTGAGCAGAGTGCATCTTGAATGCTCATCCGTGGAGGAATGCATTCCTCCAAGAATCTGCTGGAAGGTGCTCAGGAGAATATGCTGCAATTTCGGAAAAGAACCTGAGATATACCTTCCACATACCTACTGGGTAGTATTGTTTTTGTACCTGCTGAGAAATGTTTCCATGCATCTGTTTAGGAGGTTATTAGGAGCACAAATGCAATTATTTTTGCACCAATTGCAAACTCTACTCACTAGGTATCGACTCCATTCTCTTCCTGGCAACTGTCCGAGATTAAACTAGTTTGTTTATAAACTTGATGCCACTCTAGGATTCTAACTGAAATTCATAGGCATCACTAAGACTCCATAACTTACCCAACTTTATTCCAGTCTCCGCTCCCCCACTGATGAAACTGTTATTCATGCCTTCATTGTCAGGTGACTCTATCCACAGCAATCCTGACTAGTGTCCCACAGTCTATCCTCCATAAATGTCAGGATATCCAAAACTTTGATGTTTGTGTCGTAACTCAGACCAAATCCCATTTTCCTCTGACTCCTGCGCTTGTTGATTTACATTGCTTGCCTGGCAACCAATGCCTCAATTTTAAAGTTCTCATCCTTGATTTCAAATCCATCTGTGGGTCCTCCTTATCTCTGTTATCTCCTCTAGCCCCAGAAGACTCCAGACATCTGTGCTCCTCTAAATCTGGCTTCTTGTGGATCTCCAATTTTACTCATCATATTAATGGAATGAAGCACTCTCATGGCCCTGAACTCTGGAATACTGATCCCACAATCTCTCAGACTTCTCTGCTGTCTTGTAAACACTGATTCTTACCAGGTACAGTGCCACAACCAATGGTCTAGTTACTGTACTTCATGAGTGAATCTATCAGCTTGCTATCTAATCACAGCCAAGACCCAGCACTACTGAATGGCATGGTGACTTAATGGTTAGCACTGCTGCCTCACAGCACCACGAACCTGGGTTCGATTCTACCCTTAGTCTGTATGGAGTTTTCACATTCTCCCAGTGTCTGCATGGGTTTTCTCCAGGTGGTCTGGTTTCCTCCCACAGTCCAAAGGTGTGCAGGTTAGGTGGAGTGACCATACTAAATTGCCTATAGTGTCCAGGGATGTGCAGGGTAGGTGGGTCAACCAGGGAAATGCAGGGTTATAAGGGTGGGAGGGGGGTCTGCGTAGGATGCTGTTTGGAGGGTCAGTGTGGACTTAAAGGGCCTGCTTCCACACTGTGGGGGTTCTAGGATTCTAAATTACTGTCCACTAGCTTCCAAATCTCAAACTTCCAGTAAAAGCAAGAATTCTGGTTTCATCCCAAAGGCACTGAGGTCAATTATAGCACCTCAACTGGGCTAGGGAGAGGAAATGAATAGGCAGGACTATGGATCACCAGAGTTAGTCCTGATGGTAATCACTGCTTAGTACAGTCAAGCAAGTTGGTCATATTTATGAGATAGCAAGAAATGCCGATGCTGGAGTCAGAGATAACACAGTGTGGAGCTGGAGGAACACAGCAGGTCAGGCAGCATCAGAGGAGCAGGAAAGCTGACGTTTCGGGTAGGGACCCTTCTTCAGAGAAAAACAGCTTTCCTGCTCCTCTGATGCTGCCTGGCCTGCTGTGTTCCTCCAGCTCCACACTTTATCTCTGATCACATTTATGTTGTTCAATGCTCAAACATATAGAATGGTCAATTAGAAAAGGTAAAGGAGGGCATATTGATTATTGGAATCATACACTGTGGCAAGGAGAGGATTTTTTAGACTTTTTTTTTGAAAGTGCAGATTTGGCATGAACGCCTTCCTTTAAATAATAGCCCCCACAAATCCCAGAGTCTGGGTTAAATGGTCAGAATGTTCACAAGGACGCTAACATTGATCCCCATTGTTATCTGCAGATGGATAACTGAATACCATCTACAAAGGTTTGGTAACACGTTATCATTTCCCTGCTGCCTTTCTGAATACAGTCTACACAATTCTCACCTAGCTTCTGGGGGCGGGGGGAGGGGGGGCGTTGCAAACAGAGCACATCGGAGCGTGAAATAATTGGGCTGCATCCCCCTTAAGTGATTTAGTCTGAAAAGCACTGCTTCGGTGAGTTTGAAGTCAAAGCAGGCTTCAATTCAATACTGATGGACCTTCTTTGGGAGAGTCTGAGACATAACAGTCCTTGCTGGCCAATGCATCATTGAGCATCATTGGTTGTGGAAAGGCAACAAACACGTTCTGAGAGTTGTGTTCTGTGACTTGGGTCATGAATGAGATGGTTGACGACACAAGTGGGAAGACAAAGGAGGCCCCAAGGTCACTTTAGATCAGCAGGGTACAGCGAGCTGCAAGAATCTCTCCATAAATGCTCGCATTTACTGTAACAAACAAAACAGGCAAGAAAAGTTCAAATCTGCACAGAGGTCAACCCCACTCTTAAATGGGCAGCATCAAGATATCAGCACCTTTGTTCAGCAGGCTGATTCCAGGGCTAAATGTGCTGCAATCTTTATTTACTGAACCCACTGGTGTGTCGCTGTGCTGACTAAATGTTGTGAGATGCTCAGCTCTATGTTAAAGCAGCGCCTTGCATGTTGCGCAATGATTTTGCTCATACGTTTCAGCCCCAATAATATCACTATATGCTCAGCGAAGTGCTGTGAGGGGATTAGTTATGGTTTACAGACTAACACTGTCAGCAAGGCAGGGTCACCTTGTTTACATTAACAAGGGAGCTTTCCCCAAGGCCGGAGCGACATGCCTGTATTGTTTGCAAATTGCAGTCTATTCTTTCTTTCGTTCTCTGTCTGCTCTTCCTTCCCCAGCTGCTGGCAAAATCCACACAGGTGAGCAAGCTGAAAACAACTCTGTTGGCAAAAGATGGCTGGTCCTATCCATTGAACTCTGTCTGAGAAAGCTCACACTTCAGAGGGTGTCAGTAATCTGAGAGACATCAATAGTTCCATGTTCTTTAGGTGCCATTATTTCAATAGAAACACTTCGACCAATTTAATAAACTATGTATTGAAATAATAGTACCCCAAAGAGCATGAGACATGGTTTATCAATAGATTCATCACCCAACTTGTATCTTACACTCAGCAGCAGGGCTGTTTAGGAAGTGAAGCAAATTCAGAACAGCAGCTTAAGAGTCACTTTCTCCTGTTGTCTCAAGCTTCTCTTCTTACTCAATGTCTGTAGAATGAGCTAGTGATAAACAATTTAATAGTAATTTCCCAAAATAGTGAGACACTGGAAATTTAGCAGGCTGGTCAGAATTTGCACAATAAGCCTGTTTGGATGCTGTAAATTAGACAGAGTTGAAACCCACATTAACAAATGGCTTATAGTAGTATATCCTCTACTTATGCCCATCTCTTAACACTGAATCAGTACTTAACAAACAACAGCCTGCATTTATTTATCCCTTGGAATTAAGAATTGCACCATACTGCCAAGCTGCAGCACTGGGGATTCAGAAGTTAGATAAAGCAGGATTAAACAGACATATTTTGGCATCAATTAACAACAGTGAAATGTGGTACTCGGTATGACCAGGACAAAACCTCCCTAGCATCAAATGTGTTGTGTTTCACAATTTGTGGGATTGATTGCAGTAGGATCAGTGAGCCCCTGATTTATTCAGTGCATGTGTACACAATCTGACACTATTCCACACGGACAAAGAAAGTCAAGATGCTTCCACTGTCATCTGTACGCCCTGGAAAAGGAAAGATAGAAATTTACACCATTCTGTGATTACTGCTGGAAACCATGCGGACGATGAATGAGGACTGTATTGTGTTTGGCTGTCATCTCTCTAGGTCATCCATCTGATACTGAAAAGTCTAGACTCATCAAAATAATAAATAACCAAGAGCACAGTCTATTGGACACTACTGGAACTGCACCTCAGCGAACATCGACACCATAATGAAACTGCAGATGCAGTTCTCCTTACCTGTGCTTACCATCATCTACAGTTCAAATGCTGTTCTGCATTACAAGGAATTAAACTACATTTAAACTACTGTATTGCAGAGTGGGGCAAACTAGTTTAATAACTCTGTCTTCAATTGTAACTTTCAGTGAACTGTAACTACAACTGAAGTAATAAAAGAAAGTGTATGCTTCGATGCAAGGGTTGCTTTTAATGCTATATGCCAAAAACCCAGGTGAAGGATGGAACTGGAGCCTAATCTTTTACACATATTAGTACAGATTGTTTATAATGTGTATTTCTGTAAATAAAACATTCATCTCCAAACCGAACCACCCCTCCCCCTGTCAGTTTCAAAAACAGAAATTGCTGGAAAAGCTCAGCATCTGTGAAGAACAAAATCAGAGTTAACTTTTCAGGTCTGGTGGCCCTTCCTCAGAACTCACCCTAACCCCATCAGTTTCAATCTGGTTCTATCTACAGAAGAGTGAATCCCAACTTAATACGTATATTAGATTCAATTAATGTGGCCTTGCATGTTGTTACTCACGGTCTCTTGCTCAGACACTTGCTACGCTTATTTATCATCATTTCGTTGTATGATTTCACTGCTCAAATGCGATTTTATCCTCCCAGTCACAGAGCTACCTGCAGTGATACTGAGGAAGTCTCATTTACATCAGACTAGTGGAGTTGCTTGACCCAAATGGGAGTCCCATTGTAGCTGACTAGATTAAGGGGGGTGATATTAGATTTGTATCGTTTGTCCCTCCTGGAAAAGTTTGCAAGGAAAAATACCTTTGACCACAGGTCCACCAGGAAGTGGTCAGCGAGTAATGTTCTCGAGATCCTCAGGGAAAAGGAGAGAGTGATTCCTGTCGTATGTTTCCCTGAGCAGACCATCAAGGTCATTTGGCTGAATGCCTCATCGCCAGAACTTTCCAACAAGCAAGATTAGAATTAGAATGAGATTTATTCTGACATGTACTCAAGTATAGGAATACAAGAATACTGTGAAAAGTTTACAAAGTCACCATTCTCTAGCGCCATGTTAGATTAAAAAAAATACAATTTAAAAAAAAACCCACAAAGCAGAAAATTAAAGAAACAGAGCTAAGGAAAGGAAAATGTTCAGATCTTAAAGTCTTATCTTGTACCCTGGCCAACCTGAAGTATTGGTAAGCCTGCAATTGCTGCCACAGCCACCATGTTTGTTGCTGCCAATGTCATCTCTGACCACCAGCAGAAGGAGCCACGTCCACCGCTTCCACTGCCCGCACCTAATCGCCAGGAGGATCCACACCCACCGCCCCCCCCCAATCACCACGACCCACACCCCCCGCCCGCCCCTAATCACCACGACCCACACCCACCGCCCGCCCC
>NC_063348.1:4146915-4167262 GCF_021869965.1 Rhincodon typus
AATCACCAGGAGGATTCACACACACCGCTTCCACATCCCAGAACATACTAAGTTCATGCATGCCTGGTCTCCGTGCACCACCACATGCTCCCTCAAAGTGACCACAGGGGATAGAGACTGTCATTCATCACCTTCTGGAATGTGCTTTTGCAAAGAAGGTCTGGATAAAGATGCAGTGGTTTTGTCGATTGTTCTGAGCAGCTCCGTGGTGCAGGATTCCGTTCTCCATGGTCTGTTCCCCAAAATGCACACCGATACAAACATTGACTGCACCCGGAGGACCATTAACTCAGTGTGTGACTGTCTTTGGTCTGGCTGAAACTCATTGGTCTCCCAGTCTAAAGAGTTGACCTCCACTGAGTGTTGCAGACTGGCACATTCCACGGTCCAGGACTGTGTGCTGGGGGACACACTAAATGCTGGGGTAGCTGCCACCAAGGCACAGTGGGGAAAGACCACCATCTGAGGTCTTTCAGCCAATGCATAATGAGGGTCCATTTGGTTGTTGGACCCTTTAATTCCCTTAAAATGAACATAAATAGTCATCTGCATAAGTAGGAAATGCTTTTTTTAAAATTTGCAACTGTTCAGAAGTTTTGAGAAATGTCAAAATTCAAATGTTTTGTTTGTTTTTTTCATCAAAGACTGTACAAATATAATTTAGAACGTTTGTATGTTCTTATTGATGATTTTTATGAATAGACTATAGTTTTGACATTTAAAAAAATGCTATCATTTGTCACAGTTAAGTGCTGGGGGAGGGTGTGGTGAGAAAGGGGGGCTATTGGTGGTGGAGATAAGGGGTTAATGGCACACTCAAGGCACTTTTCATTTTTCAGAACTCACAAAAATATCAGACTTTACTGTGTCTGGGTCTTTTGGGCTCCATCATGCCCTGACCACATCCGCACTGACATGGCAATCAGGGCTCTGAGAGCACAGTTCAACATGAGCTGGTTGCCTCCAACAGCCAAGTGCTGGAGGCACCTAGTGTTTTACCTCTTTCCAAATGACACCAGCCTCCGGGGTGATGGGGCAACAATGGATCTGGCCACTTGGCCCATAATGACAACCAAAACAAGTTCAAAGCAACCCTACTGAAGCAAGGTTTACACAACAGAAATTCACCTCACAACTCGTTAGTTATAACACCAGTCACACAACTTCCAATAGAGGGATAAAGGTTACACATAAAGACTTCTATCCCCGACAGAATGAATACAGATCACTTAATTCGGCATGTAGTGCCATGAAGTGATTGTATACAAACCCAAGCAAACATGGAATTAAAACTAAGTCGATCGCACTAAAGCACATGAAATGGCACAGCCCTGAAATTGAATCAAGAGATTCACAACGCAAGCTGCAATTATACATTGGGTACATTTCATCTTATGTCTCTCGCTTATACCCACATTTAACATAAAACAATGGAGGTTTGCCGTGAGCTACAGGTAAACCTGTGACTTAACGCAGAGAAAGCCAGTGTCAACAGATTAACAAATTCGATTTGCACGTTTTGTTTTGGTTCCATAGGTTTGAGTAAAATTCTCTGAATTAAACTGAGCCCTCACAAAAAGTAAGGAACAAAGTGAATTCTGTGCCTCTCAGGGTGCTGCTGATGCAATGATTTGATATGAATGGAAATTAGCGAGGGTCTCTCACCTCTGCATGGCGGTGCTGTAGTGTTTCTGAACTCCTCGCTTCCTGCCCGTGTAGACCCTGCCATCAGCTCCCAGCACACAGAGCAACACACACAGCGTTTTCAGGCCAATCATTGCTGCACGCTCACAGAGAGAGAGAGATAGAGCCGAGCTCCTGCCGAACACCCCCCTGTCCCTGTCCGGAATCCAACTCCACTCAATAATCCGCTGAGCGCAGCTCCCACTCCCCCGGGCGGCGGCTCTCTCGACTCTCCCCTGCACTCAATGGGAGCCTACCCCTGGATGGAGGGACCGGCTGGTGGGAGGGGAGAAATGCAGTGCCCCCAGTGAGTATTCAGTGCTCTTAGCCTGTCTGTGAGGTGGAGGTGGGCTGAGTGGGGCGGGTGTTCTCTTCCCTCCTCGACCACAGTATTCGTTACCTTTCGTACATTAAAATAGTGACTGCATTTCTAAAGTCCTTCATCGGCCACAAAATGTGTTCTTACGAGGTGTGAAGGTCATGGCTACTTTGGGCATGGGGATTGCAAGGCAGTCAGTCATTCTGTTTGTCTGAACCCTTCCCACTTGCTTTACATTTTGTTCCATGGCATCTTTATCACGTAATCTCAGTCTCTACCTATCCCATACCTTCTTCCCTTTAATTCCTCACCCGCTCTTGAAACCCCCACCACCCCCACCCCAAACTTTCAGTGGCGTAAAACATGTCTCATTTCTACCTGCACAAAAAACAGAAGTTGCTGGGAAAGCTCAGCAGGTCTGGCAGCATCTGAGAAGAAAAAGATAATGAGAGTTAACGTTTCAGGTCCTGTGACCCTTTCTACCTGCCTTCAGCTCTGAAGAAGTCACATCTGACGTGAAACGTTAACTCTGTTTCTCTCTCCACAGACGCTGACAGATCTGTTTAATATTTTCAACACTTTTTGTTCTTATTCCCTTTCTCACATGTGGGATCCATGTCCAACCAGATTGGCTGTGGGATGTTCTAATCTATTAGCCTCATTTATATGGTCACCATCTTCAAATCAATGGGATCTCTGCTCCGAACTGGCAGTGTCTATGGTAAAACTCTTATTTCAAACAGACAGAAACTCTCTCTCCCAGATCCTGAAAATCTCTGTTCTCAGTTGGGACGTCTGCATTGACACAGAGCAGAGAAGTCTGCAATCCCACAGTTAAACTCAGACTGTGCCCGCATGTGTGCTAACTTTAAGGGACCAATGCACGTTCGGCCTGGATGATAACCTGGAGTTGCTGTGCAGCCATATCATTCAAAAATTATATTGCTCAGTAGCCAGTGAAATCGATCTAAATTGGATTTCCATCCTTCATCTGTGACCCTCATCTTTATCCTTAATCTCAACATTAATTCAACGCAATACCCGCCTCTCTTTCCTCCCCAAACCTGAACTCCATTGCAGATCATCCACAAATCCCAGGTTATTGTGCACCCCAGTCTCCAGTGTGGAACCCACTAATCCCAGTCCTTCATGCCTGCTTCTGGGGTTTGAAGACCTGCTTTGACCTTTGCTGGCATTTTCACCAGAATTAACAAGAGGAGTTGAAACTGACAATTTATTCAAGTTTCTGCAAAGCCTAAGCAGCAATCACTGACTCTTCAATAATTCCATCAATATCCTTCTTCACATGCCTCACTACCTCTCAGCTGAAATTGAACTCCCGTAGCTCCCTGTACATATACCAGCTTTTGAGAAACATTCTTTCACCTTTTGGAAAAGCACTTTGTTCCCTTCAACAATTCTTAACGTCAAATTTTATCCAAAACTGATTCCAACCAAAGGAAGTTCACCTAGCATCTGGACCAGATTCATACATGAGAAAATAATTGCCATTAGATAAACAGTTCTTATCGACTTCAGCCTCTGACTATAATATTGCTGTGAAATGAAGATTTCCCACACAGCAATCACTCAATTCAATACATAGGCTCAATACTATGTGGGACAACAGAACTCCCCTCAGAGACATGGCAGTGTCCTTTTCATAAGCAGTTCAACAAAGCTGAAAGCAGACTGCAGACAGAGTCAATATTGTTGATGCACCTGAAATGCGGAACAGGAGGAAGATGGATAACCTGCAGATTGCGGCTTTTGGTAAGATTATAATCTTCAATGCTACATCCCATGCCCAAGTGTACTCACCCTAAAATGTACTTTCGACATATTTAACTCAGTTTATGCTGGTCCATCCAAAGTATTCATTTAAGTTTAATAAGTGTAGTTCTGGCAAGGGAGAATCGGATCACATCAGACATGTGAAATACAGGCAGGAATTGAGCAAACTAAGACATTTGCTCTGCCTCGCAATGCTAACTAACACTGCCAAAATGCCTAGGCTTTACTAACATACTAAACAACCATTGGCTTTTCGAGTTCCATAATTCCTGGGCAGTGGGGTATTGAAACAATCAAAAGAAATATATCTGGGATAAATGTTCTCCATTACCACAGTCAGATTGTACAGTATATTAAGTGGATTGGTCACAATGTCTTCGGTTGAATGAATTCTACCAAGAGATGCCACAACTGAAACTTTCACCGATTTTCATTAAAAGGGCAACCTCAGTGATTATAACCTTAGTTTCTCTCTAAACAGATTAGATCTTGATTTTTTGAACTTCAAGATATGAAAAGCTTGTTTTTGTTCAAGTCCTTTAGACTTTATTTCTTCCTGTTTCTTGCAAGTTAAACCATCAGCTGCCAACTACAATCTTAAGTCACTCTAGCAATTATTTTTGTTCATCAGGTGTTGACTTCGCTATCTCCCTTGATCTCTCACACTAAAGCTGCTTCCTCAGAACTGTTCTCCCTTCATTCTAAATACTTGTTTTCCCTCAAGACCTCTCTGTCGTGTACAAGTCTGTACAGGACTTGAATACTGTTCCCATATTGTGTTCTTCGCGTCTGAACAAGATCCATGATAAAGTTAGTTGTTTGATAAGCAATCACTTTCATTCAAACTTCCAGAATACTGTCTTCATTTCAATCTTTCTTGTCCATCTCTTGTATGCCTACTGCTCTGGTCATTTATTTTCTGAAAACTCCTTCTAAATGTAAAAAGAAACATCCAGCAATTCTTCTCTTCCTTCCTGAATCCTAAATTGTACTGAGATTAAGGTGCATTGCAGTGTCTCTTATACAAACTTGCTCTTTCCCTCAAAACTAAAGCTGTTTGCCTCCCAGGGTCTTTCTTCTACAGCCTTCAGGCTCCTAAAAATCTAAGCCTGATATTACCTAATCGCCACCTCCTGATTAATTTTATTTTCCCTCCTATTTAATAAGACTCAATCAACAATACATTTCCAAAGGCAGCTGTGGTGCAGTGATAGTGTGCCTACCTCTGGGCCAGAAGGTCAGGGTTGAAATCTGACCTGCTCCCCAGGCATGTCGTGTTCAGCCAGACTGGTTCAAAATACCTGTCATAAATTTCTCCTTCTGAGAGAATCAAGTTGGAATGTCTCCTTTCTCATCTGCTGTTCAGAATGTCTTAGAAGCAAACATTGTGCCAAGGCATAAAACTTAATCTCATAAAACTTAATGGGGCAGCATGGTGGCTCAGTGGTTAGCACTGCTGCCTCACAGTGCTAGGGACCCAAGTTCAATTCCACCCTCGGGTGACTGTCCATGTGGAGTTTGCACATTCTCCCCATGTCTGTGTGGGTTTCCTCCAAGTGCTCCAGTTTCCTCCCACAGTCCAAGATGTGCAGATTAGATGGATTGGCCATGCTAAATTTCCCATAGTGTCCAGGGATATTTAGGTTAGGTGGATTAGAGATGGGGAAATGCAAGGATAGGGGAATGAGTCAGGGTGAGATGCTCTTCGGAGGGGCAGTGTGGCCTTGTTGGGCCAAATGGCCTGTTCCCACACTGTAAGAATCTATGATCTTAATCCTGGTGTCATTCTCAGTTAGAAATTACAGTCCTCATAGGGCATAACACACACACTTGAATATAGCTGAAGGATTCACATATTTCTGAAGGTTTTTTGATAGTAGAAAATTGTGGCCCTAATCGAGACTGCAATAGAGTAAAGAACAGGCATATTAACTGGTTGAAAAAGTCAATACACATCTCTACTGTCTAATTTCTGGTCAATTATTGTGAACTAATCTGCTGATCTGATCAAGACACTGCAGGAATAGCTGATACCATTCCTTAAACAAATTGTAATGTCAGTTCCATTGTTCTTGCTCCCAAAAGGCAGAAAACTGGCTTCCCATGATCAACGTGACATGAGGAATTGGTGCCAAGAATAGTTCATGGATTCACAAGGCTTTAAATATTTCCATAAATGTTTGAGGCAGATAGATCCAATCCAAAACAAAAACTGAAATTTCTGCAAAAGCTCAGCAGGCATCTGTGGAGAGAAATCAGAGTTAATGTTTCGGGTACAATGACCTTTCCTTAGATTTCCAGCATCTAGTCACTTCAATTTTTACCTTTCTCTACAATGCAACTTTCACATGAAGTGGGGATATTATGTAGTCTTTCATATCTCTTATTGGGGTTTGAGTTAGAATGGAGTCATAAGATCTCTATAAGATCCAAACTGTTTCCTCTCTTCACTGATGCTGCCAGACCTGCTGAGCATGTTCAGCATGTTTTCTCTTCTTATTATTTCAGATTTGCAGCAGTTTACACATTTTTGAGAATGCTTGGCCTTTAGGATGAGTACAAGATCTGGCTCAACACTGTGCCCCTTTGATAGAGATGTTTGCTTTGCTTAAAAGCTTGCCTCAGGGTAGAATAATGGGCACTTCAGTGACCTCTCAGAGGATGACATTTCAATCAAGGAGCAAACCTCATCAGTGGAAAATGTAATGATTAAAAAGGAGGCAAAGAAAATGAGGTGAGATTTCCACTTACAGAAAATGCCTTTGAAACTTCCTTGTTCCCATGTTATACATAATTACAGGCTTCACGCACAGTAGAAGGACAAAAATTGAATCCTCCTCTAAACAACCACTTTGTCACAGTTATTAATGAGTCCAGCCAGACAACTGAAAGAAGGGCAGATGCAAGCCAGCATATACTAAAGATTTGAACATAGCTCGGTGGATCAGTATGGGAGACAATAAATTACTAGTGTTCCTGATTTGGATTATTATTGTCACAACTCACACGTCCACAAATACCCGAGACCCACTACCCCCAGGGTTGTCACAAAAGTTTAAGGTTTAATTAAATTACTCAAAGTCCCCGATTTCCCTGTTCAATAACCTCAGGTGAACAGAAATCACTAACTGGCTTTCTGTATGAAATAACTGCACAGAGGCTGGTATCCCATCACCAAGTCACCCTTTATTTACCTCCAGCTCAGAGTCAGTCCCCTGAACTGGGGAGATTCTAATCTCCTGGTTATATGATCCAGCCAGGGCTTTCCTGATTGGCCCAGGTTAACAACCCCAATCAATGACCTCATAATCAACAAGGCCAACCTGATTGCAATCACTACACTGTACTTAACAAGAAACTACTATATATGACAAAGAAATCATTACTTCACTGCAAGGAAAGAAAGAGATGCTGCAAGGAGTTTAACTTAAATGAATGTGAGGTGTTGCATTTTGGTGTGGCAAATCAGAGCAGAACATATACAGTTAATGGTAGGGCCCTGGAGAGTGTTGCTGAACAAAGAGACCTTGGAGTGCAGGTTCATAGTTCCTTGAAAGTGAATCGCAAACAGACAGGGTAGTGAAGAAGGCATTTGTTATGCTTGCCTTTATTGCAGCTCTACAGGACATTGGTTAGGCCACTTTCAGAATACCACATTCAATTCTGGTCTCCCTGCTGTAGGAAAGATGTCATTCAACTTGAAAGGGTGCTATACGAAGAAGCTGAATAGGTTAAGGCTATTTTCCCTAGACCCTCGGAAGCTGAGGGGTGACCTTATGAGTTTTATAAAGTCATGACAGTCATGGGTAGGGTGAACAGTTAAGGTTTTTTCCCCCAGGGTAGTGGAGTCCAAAACTAGAGGACACAGGTTTAAGATGAGAGGGGAAAATATTTAAAAGGAACCTAAGGGGCAACTTTGTCACGCAGAGGGTAGTGTGTGTATGGAATGAGCTGCCAGAGGAAGCTGTGGAGGCAGATACAATTACAACATTTAAAAGGCATCTGGATGGGTACATGAACAGGAAGGGTTTAGAGGGATATGGGCCAAATGCTGTAAATGAGACTTGATTTATTTAGGATAGCTGGTCAGCATGGCTGAGTTGGACTGAAGGATCTGTTTCCGTGCTGTACAGCTCTACGACTCGATAGAAACTTTCGTGTTGTTCATACAAAGACTCTCCACCTGCCCGGGAACGAATCAAAGGGCTGTTATCATGCTGATCACTCCGGACCCACAATACTAGTGACTGATTGAAAAACCAATCAACTGCCTGTCACTGGGCAAAGCTGCCCCAAGATCACATACACCATGGTGTCAATGAATCTCCAAGATCCTCCTCCAACCGCTTGAACTAAGCAACAATGTAAATACAACTCACAATGAGTTGCAGTAACTTGTTTTAAAACTGCAATGTCTCCCTCCACAGTCTGCTTGGTTTAAAGCAGTGTCCCTTTGCCATTTTGGTCCGCAACATTTCTTGCTGGTCAGATGGTGGAGTGGACATTGAGTAGGACAAGGTCAGACTCATCTGATAATGTGCCTGCAGATGAGTAGTCTGCCATTATTCACTGCCATCTCAAAGGAGAAAAATTTGAGCAGTTGTTAGAGGACAATCTGAGGATTTGGATATTCAATATTAAGTTAAAGAAAGAATAGTAAGAAAGTTGGGTGTTGAGGATGGTGTTGCCGGGTGTATTGTATCCAAATTTATTGTAAGTAGTTATGTAATGATTACAAAGCCTTTGAGATGATTTTTTCTTTACTAATTCCCCTGCCTTCACTGTGTTTTGGTGTTCCTGCAATGGTCACAAATGACTGACTCCCACCAACCACTCAAACATTCTGTACATGATATGAAGTTACCTTTCACTTTTAACTCTCCCTATTCTGTCCTGCACCATCACAGATGACCCATTTGGGAAAGAACGCCCCTTCCTCTGTGAGAATATTACATTATGCATTCAATCATATAATGTATCTGTCCTTATAAAACAATGCATTAGTTATTCCTCATTCCATAGGGGAATTGTTGGTTTATATCTGGTATAACTTTGCATGAGAAGGCTCTAGGCCCGAAACGTCAGCCTTCCTGCTCCTCTGATGCTGCTTGGCCTGCTGTGTTCATCCAGCTCTACACCTTGTTATCCCTGCATGCATTTTGTGTCCACTGTGCTTCAGAATTTATCATTGGAAGAAATTGAGCGGATGGGGAGTTTGGCAGGACTGTATAATCATGAGTGTGAAATTGCAATAATATGAAGTACTGCAATAAATAACAGTGCCTTACACATGGACTCCCACTTATCTCAGGGTTGTTAGCTTTTGGAATATGCCGCAGATCAGGGTTCTGATTACATTAGATACAAGAGAATATACCTTAATGAGAATTTAATGGATCTGGAATTTCACCTTGTGTGTAACTGAAGTATAGATTTACCCTCATCAGACACTGCCAGTTACTGACTAATGAGGTCTTGCAACTGACCCATTTCTATCAAGATGTGAAAAAGCTCTTTGTGCTGAATCAGAAACATAGAACTAAGCTGCTGTGACATCTCTCCACTAGCACTCCTCCCAAAAAGAGGCCTCACTGCTACAAACATCTTCTTCATTTGCTTTCAACAAACTACAATTCATATTCGTGTTCCAAGGCTGCTTGGTGCTGACTCTTTCAGATCTAGAACACATTATGCTGTGCAGTGCAACCCCATTCTGTCTGCCCAAAAGAGATGACTGAGGTAAGCTAGGTATCATTGGGTAAGGATGGAGAACAGACTGTACGTAGGGAGCTGAGTGAACAATGGGATCAGGCATCAGCATTCATGCTCCTTCTAATCTGACTGCAATCAGTGCCATAGCTGTCTGTTTAATATAACAGCCTGAAGAAGATTCCTGAAGGCCCACTGCTTAGGACACCAGTGGTCAAACGTGCAAATTGTGATGGGCTTTTGCAGCATTGTAGAAATGCACCAATTTCAAAAGATTGTTCCCTCAAATCTTCCTTTGCCGGTTGCTGTCTGTTTGTTGTCCTCAGTGTGAGCTGCTCCATGGTTTCCAGCTGTTCCATCTGTGAGTGCTGGCTATCCATTTTCAAAGCTGAGTTGGAGTACCCTGGGGCAACTAGTAGGCAAAAGATTTCTTCTCACAGTTGTCTGTCCATCACCCAATCAATTTCATTTCCAATTTCCACCCTGCTCTAACCTCAACTCGGCCATCTCTGATTCCTCCCTTCCCTTCCTCAACATCTCTGTTTCCATTTCTGGGAATAGACTGGTCACTAATATCCACTATAAACCCACTGACTTCCACAGTTACCTAGACAATGCATCCTCACACCCTGCTTCCTGTAAGGGCTCCCATTCTCCCAGTTCCTTTGTCTCTGTTGAGTCTGTTCTGATGATGCTACATTCCACAGAAGGAACCTCAGAAATGTTCACCTTTTTACTCAACCACGGATTCCCCACCATCATGATCAATAGGGCCTTTATCTGTATTTGACGCATCTCCTGAACTTCTGCCCTCATCGCTTCCCTTTCATCCCACAACAACAATAGGGTTTCCCTGGTCCTTACTTACCACCCCATCAGCCTCTGCAACCAAAGGATACATAAGTCGCCATTTCCATTACCTCCAATGGGATGGGATGCCAAGACCAGACACCTATTCTCCTCCTTTCCCTTCTCAGCATTTGGCAAGAACCGCTCCCTCCGGGACACTCTGGTCCACTCCTCCTTCACTCCCAATTTCTTCTTCTGATGTAATTGTAGTAGTAGCATCTGCCAATTCACTTCCTCCCTCCTCATTATTCACGGCCCCTGACATACCTGGCAGGGGAAGCAGTGATTTACCTGCACTTCACTCAATCTAATCAACTGTATTTGCTGTTCACAATGTGGCTCCCTCTACACTGGGGAGATGAAATGCAGACTGGATGACTGCTTTTCAGAACACCTATGTTCTGTCTGCAAAAAATGACCCTGAGCTTCCAGTTGCCTGCCACTTCAACACATTGTATTCGCACGCCAACATTTCTATTGCAGTGTTGCAGCAAGTCCTAGTGCAAGCTCAAAGAACAGCATCTCATTTTCCACTTGAGGACCCTGTAGCCTCTAGGAATCAATATCAAGTTCAATTACTTTAGAGCCTGATTCCATCCTTCCATGTTTCTTACCCACCCCACACCCAGTCCTGTTATGACATGGGTTACTCTTAGCACAGTCATCCATTCCCACCTACTCCTAGGCCCATTATCAATCATATGGGTTGCTTTCAGCACAACTCACTCATTCTCCCTTCCTCTTAACTCTTTTATCACTTATTCAGCTCTTCTTCTGTCCTGGCCTCCTATCCAAATTGTCCTTGTTTACCTACCCCTTTCATCTCTCTCTCTCTTTCTCTCTCTCTCTCACTCTCACTCTCTGTTTGGACTCCATCTCCACCTTTCTGCTTATCTCTCCTATTTCAACCGACATCACTAAACACCATCCCCCCGCCTCACCCCACATCATCATCAGCATAAATACACCTTTTCCTAGCTGCAAACAGTTCTAATGAAGAGTCACCAGACTCAAACGTTTACTCTGCTTTCTTCCAAGAGATGCTGCCAGACCTGCTGAGTTTCACCAGAAGTTTCTGTTTTGACAGTTTCTCTTTCAGCTTGTCAGGGATAGGCAGATGCAGTTTACCCTTGATTGTAATTTATCAATTTATTACAAATGTTTAATTGGCCACATGCAAATGTGCTCTTCAGATATCGTTCTCAAGATTTCACACCCTGTTACACATACAAAATAATCTACAAGCTTTTCAGCTTCAGCTTGAAACTGACAAGAACATTCCAATCTTTCAAAAAAACTTGATTAGATATCGAACTTGGAAAGGATAGAACATTTATTTACTCAGTAGCAATTACTTGTTCCTTTAAAAGAACGCGCCTTCCTCTGTGAGAATATTATATGTGCATTTAGTCCATATAACATATCTGTCCTTATAAAACAATGCATCAATTACATCTCATTCTTTAGGAGAATTGTTGGTATATATCTGGTATAAATCTGCATGCATTTCCTGTTCAATGCGCTGCATAATTTATCAATTTGTGGATCATAAATTGTAAAAATGCATGACTCAAATTATGTCTATTTGAAAAACAGATGCAATCATAATCGAAGAGTCAGGATATGTATAAATCAAATGCAATGATGTCACATAGGAAGATGTGAGCAAGGATGTATTAAGCACATGTAAAGACAGTGAAGTACGTTAGAGCAAAGCAAATCTGCAAGTTCAAGAGATAACTAAACTAATTAATTTGTTCCGAAGGTTTTCAAAACCATTTCATCTTTGTAAATCAAATGTTGAAATTAAGTTTGCTGCAAATGAAGACATCATTAAGTATTTCACAGCAGCATTATTAAATTAAACTTTATCATCACAGAATTGTTACGATGCCATTTGGCACAATGTGTCAGTACCGGCTCTCCAACGAACATTATGACTTTGTGCCATTTGGCTGCTTTTTCCCCATACCCCTGTGTATTGTTCATGCTGAAATAATTATCAAATACTCCCTTGAACATCTCAATTGAATCTGCATCCATTACACTTCCAGACAATGCATTCCAGACCCAAGCCACTCACTGTGGAAGAAAGTTTCTCTTCTTCACATTTACAGTGTTTGCAAATCATTCTAAATCTGTGCCCTCTTGTTTTAATTCTTCTATGAGCAGAAACAGTTTCTCCCTCTCTATGCCCTCTAGACCTGGCAAGATTTTGCAAACTTCTACCAGACTTCCTGTTAGCCTTCTTCTCTCCAAGGAGAAGTTTACCCTTGAGTTCCCATCATCTTCAATCTAAAGCCATGACTGAGATTTCTCATCCATGAGCCAATTTTCTGCATTCTGTCCAATATGTTTTCATCCTTCCTATAATGTGGCACTCAATATACATAATTCTCTAACTAAAGTATAACAACTGACTTATACAAGTTAAGTGTAAACTCCTTGCTCTTGTTCTCTATTCCCCAATTAACGAAGCGCAGAGTACATTCTACTTTATTAACTGCTCTTTTCCTCTGTCTTGCCACCTTCAGCTATCAATGTACATGTATTTCTCTGCTCCTGTACCCTTTATTTTATATTGCCTGTCTGTGTTCTTCCTACCAAAAGGCGTCACCCACACATCTAAAGCTCAGGTATAAGGTACCATAATTCTAGTTAAAGAAGAGTAGGAGGAATCATCTCATAGGTTCCTTATCAAAATGTATTTCTCAATGCACCCAGAAGCAGATTATCTGTCCACTTATTTCATTGCTGTTTACGTGACTTTGATATAAGCAAATTGGTGACCACATGTGCCTACCTCACAACAGTAGGTTCATTTTCAAAGTAGTTCATTGGCTAAATGGCGTTTTGGGATGTCCTAAATTATATATTTAAAAAAGGCAGAATTGTAAGAGCATTAAAAATGAAGGGAGTAGCTAAAGCAAATGTTAGTCCTTCAAAAGCAGAAACAGGATAAGTTATTATGGGTAAGGAGTAAAATGGTCAATGCATTGAACAAATATTTAGTGTCCATTTTTACAGCAGAAGACACAAAATTCATTCCAACATAAATGATAAATAGAGGTTAAGAAGAGTGAGGAAATAATGGTAATTATTATACCTAGCACTTGGCAGATTGGTGTGGTTGTTGGAGGTCAGTCATCTCAGTTCCAGGACATCTCTGCAGGAGTTCCTCAGGGTAGTGTCCTAGACTCAACTATCTTCAGCTGCTTCATCAATGACCTTCCCTCCATCATAAGGTCAGAAGTGGGGATGTTTGCCGATGTTTGCACAATGTTCAGCACCATTCGCGACCAAACAGATACTGAAGCAGAGTTAGTAGGAACTGCAGATGCTGAAGAATCTGAGATAACAAGGTGTAGAGCTGGATGAACACAGCAGGCCAAGCAGCATCAGAGGAGCAGGAAAGCTGACGTTTCGGGTCTAGACCCTTCTACATTTCTGAAGATGAAACGTCAGCTTTCCTGCTCCTCTGGTGCTGCTTGGCCTGCTGTGTTCATCCAGCTCTACACCTTGTTATCTCAGATACTAAGGCAGTCCATGTTCAAATGCAACAAGATCTGGATAATATCCAGGATTGGGCTGACAAGGGTCAAGAAGCATTCATGCCACACAAATGTCAGTCAATTAGAGACAATCTAAACATCAGCCCTTAACATTCAATAGTGTTACCATCACTGAATGACCATTATCAACAGGCTGGGGGTTACCATTGACCAGAAACTCAACTGGACTCACCAATTAAAACAGCGGAAACAAGAGCAAGTCAGAAGCTAGGAGTACTGCCGTAAGTAAGTTACCTCCTGACTCCCCAGAGCATGCCCACCATCTACAAGGCACATGTCAGGAGTGTGATGGAATACTCATTATTGGCCTGGATGGGTACAGCTCCAACAACACTCAAGAAGCTTGATACCATTTTGGATAAAAGCAGTCCACTTGATTGGCATCACATACACAAATATTCATCCCTTCTACCACTGCAGCAGTGTGTACTATCTACAAGATAAACTGCAGAAATTCCCCGAAGATCCTTAGGCAATACCTTCTAAACTCAGACCTCTTCCATCCAGAAGGACAAGGCCTGCAGATACATGGGAACACCATTGCCTGCAAGTTCCCCTCCAAGTCACTCACCATCCTGACTTGGAAATGTATTGCTGTTCCTTCACTATCCCTGGGTCAAAATTCTCCCTAAGGGAATTGTGGATCTAGCTACAGCACATGGACTGCAATGGTTCAAGAACCGTCTTCTCAAGGACAACTAGAGATGGGCAAAAAAACTACCCAGCCAGTGATGCCATGTCTGATGAGTGAATGAAAGAAAAGAAAAGTGTATTAGAAGAACTTAGGGGACTAAAATTTACCAAATACTTGGGTCCTGATTGCTTATTTCCTGGGGTTCTAAAAGCATTAGTTGCAGAGATATTGGATTCACTAAACATGATTTTCCAAAATCATGCAGGTTTGGGAACAGTACAATCAGATTAGAAGCTGACAAATGTTACATCGCTTTTTCGGGAAGGCGGGAGAGGAAAACACGAATCTACAGGCTGATTCACTGAACTGTAGTTGTTGAGAAAATGCTGGAATCTATTACTGAGTTTTTAACATTGCATTTCGAAAAGCATAGCATGATTAGAACAAGTCAACACAGTTTACTAAAGGGTAATGCGTTTTGACAAACATATTGGAGCTTTTTGAGGATGTAACTAGTAAGGTAAATAAAGGGGAAGCATTATAACTGGAATATCTGGATTTCCAAAAGTCATTCGACAAAGTGCTGTACAATGGATTAGTAGCCAAGATAGGACTCATAGAATTGGGGATAACATGGATAGATGATTGCTTAATGGACAAGAAGCTGACAGTGAGCATAAACTTGGCATCTTTAAGTTGGCAGGTAGTAAGTAGTGAATCGCCACAAGGGTCAATGTGTCCTTGGTTATTTACAAACTACATAAATGACTAAGAAGAAAAGGCAGAGAGTTATGTTTCTATGTCTACTAATGATACAAAAGCAGGTGGAAATTAGCTGTGGGGAGGACACAACAACTGATCAGAGAAATAGATAGATTAGGTAGATGGACGTAATGTAGTGTAATGTTGATGTAGTATAATATAATATTAAGTTATTCGCTTTCATCATCTAAGGAGAAAGGCAAAAATATTTTTGCAAAGGCATTAAACTT
This sequence comes from Rhincodon typus, assembly GCF_021869965.1. NCBI lineage: Eukaryota > Metazoa > Chordata > Chondrichthyes > Orectolobiformes > Rhincodontidae > Rhincodon > Rhincodon typus. Next base: position 4,162,468 of record NC_063348.1, read on the forward strand.
GTGACTGTTGATGTTAAAAGCATTTAGTATGTACTCATGCAAGAAACACAGATGCTGCAAGAAATTAAAAAAGCAACTGGCAGTTTGGTCTTTATTGCAAGGAGATTGGAGCACAGCAATACGACAGTTTTCTTGCTACAATTTTATTTGGTTTTGGTGAGACCACGTCTGGAGAACGGTATGCAGTTTCCGTCTCCATGTTTAAGAAAAGATATACTTACACTGGAGGCTACAAACAACATTTACCAAATTAATCCCTGAGATGAAGTGGGAGGGGGTTGAATGAATTGAATCTATATTCTCAGGAGGCAATCTCACTGAAATGTACAAGAAGGGGCTTGATAAAAACGGGCAATAAGACATTGTGTCTGCTGGTCAGGAAGTTTAAAACGTGGGCTGGGGATTTAGTGGGGATAGGCTCAGGTTCAGGAAACTGTCAGTAGGACTGAGAGGAGGAGTCACTTCTTCACTTAAAGGGTTGTGGTCCTTTGGAATTCCCTGTCTCCAATAGTTGATACAGTTAGGGCTAGGATGAACAGATTTTATAACTGAAGAGGGCAGAAAGTGGAGTTAAAGGTATAAGATCTGCCATGATGGTATCAAATGGCACAGCAGGCAAGACAGACCATATTGTCAACGGCTGGTCCTATTTCTTGTGTTCCTGAATATAAACATAAGTTATTTTGTTTAGCCATGGATACGCAATGATTTCACTACATGCTAGCTTAACAATTACTACTGAAACACTTCTTAAAGGGAGTGGCAGAGGGCAATGGGAGAATGGGGTGGAGCTCTTAATGAGGATGGGAAACCCAGTAAATTCACCTTCTCTATCAATGACTTTTTAAACTCGTGCATCTCGTTGTCACCAAAGTATTTTCCAGCAGAGTCGCAGTTGAGAAGTGTGGTTGACCTGAAGAGAGGGATGATGGTGAAAAGAGTCATGGACACATAAACTCCACCCAAAGTCTATGTATTTCTCACCAGTGTCCTCCTTGGTCAGTGCCTGTCACATTATCTCATCTCCCAATGGTGCCTGAGCGAGAGCATCTCAGCAGGCAGAGCAACCCGTCCCATCCTCTGCTGAGGCCACAGCCTGTACCATTGTAGAAGTAGCAGATAAAAAGGGTAAAGGTTTGTAGTTGAACAAGGGATTGCACATCGATGAATGAGAAATTTTGCTCTGATAAATTCTGTTTCTTTATTCAGCGCAGTTAAATATAATCAATTTTCACCACCATCTTGCTGTCTTCTCCGCTGTTGGGTGCTAGATAAGTGGCTTTCTTATTCCTCCTGTAGGTCCAGGCATTGTTGTTGAACAATGTTGTACAAACTGTAACAAACTGGAACCATTTGGGAGACCCTGGATAGTGAATACCAAAGGCAACTCCAGCTGAAAGGTACCGTAAGCATGTTGATGACCCCTTCAGTCACCCATCTGGTGACAGTGCCAGTGTTGGAGCTAGACTGAGTGCTCATTCTGACTGCGATTAACATAGCCAAAGTTGACATTACTTCTGACCTATTCCATCAATGACACCTCTAAGGATTTTGTGGATGGCTGATTTGGAGATCCTGATGAATCTGGGGGAAATGAAGTTGGTGGTAGTGGTGGAGGAAAGGGGTGTGATGGTGACTTTGATCGCCACTGCTGCTAATGTCTTTAGATCCAGATTGCTGCAGGTCATCTTCCAGCAGGCTGCAAGTGTCTGGCCCCCTGACAAGATATCCCCAGCCTCTTGCTACAGTCAAGGACATAGAGCCTGTATCTGTAGCTCCTGATTTATATGTAGTACCTCTTGCAAGCTGCAGATCTCTGCTGCTGTCCTTTCTCATGTGCAGCTACATCTCTGCGGTCAACAGTCAGCTCCTGGGATCGTACTGTTGCTGTCCATCTTGCTTCTCATCTGAGGTCCACACTAAAGCAACATGAACAATGCCCATCCTGATGCCAAAGAGCAAATCTCCAAAAAGTAGTAAACAATCTCACAGCTTCTTAGTATTGTGAACAGACCATTTCCCATGGGTAGACCAGGATACAACTATGCATTACTGAGTATTTATTTGCATTCTTCTGCTAGCTTGATGTGGAATTTCAGAGTGAGCAGATTCCACAGGGTTGTAGATGCTGTCACTCATATCCCAAGGGCATTATGTAGCTCAATTTAAAATACTTGTCGCCATAAAAATTACAGTTTCCGTGCCCTAAATGTGCTTTTTCTTTGTGGTGAGCTGCACAACTTCTTGCATGTGAATTTATAACATGCTGGGAACTGCACTGAGACCTGTATAATTTTTTTAAGCGACTTATCTCTATTTCAATGGCAAGGGAATGCTGGGGGGTGATGAGGGATCCCTGTGAATGTTCCTTCTTAGCTGTGTGGTCACACTGCAATCCAGAATCTATATTGCACCGTGCAGTAAACAAAGGTCACGCGTGAAAAAGGGAGAATTGATGCTGATTGCTCCTATTGCTATGGCCAGCCTTTGTGAAATGCAAGCACTACAGCACACATAAAGACAAAGCTAATGTCAGAGCAAGTGGCTGAGATGCTCAGTGTAAGGTACCTTGCTAGGTCCTAATGTGCCCTAAAAGCCTGATCCACCAAAGGCGAATGCTTCTGTTGGAATCTAATGGAATGTTTCTTTTGTACTATTGGGGTGAGAGGAAATAATCTGCTAGGTATCAACACCAGCTTCTCAAGTGTTAGGATCAAAATTTTCATTACCAGTGGTCAGTAGGAAGACAGAGTTGAGAGAATTTTTTAAAAGCCTTAAATCTCTGACAGACGCAATCAAACAGCCTTTAATCCTTTCAAGATAGTACCGCATAAATTTTGCAACCATCTCCAGACTGTTTCCCCTAAGACCTGCCTTCCTTCAGTTAATCTTCCACACTGACTTGTCTGGATGCCTGATGAGGCAGTTCATCCGGCGGTTGTCCCTCTGTCCAGGTTGCCCTTGGAATCAATTGATCCACTTTTAGACCTGAATACATAATGAGGTGTTGGACTCTACTGATATCACAGCTTCTGGGAGAAGCATCCACAACTTTCACACACTCTGCTGTCTTTACAGCCGGGCCTCGAAAATAATCATTTGCTTCTGCAGTAGTCAAAAGCTGACAAATCCTCTGGTACTGCTCAGCAATATCAGGCATCACATTCACACTGCATATTCGGGCTGTATGTCTCTGCTCTGTATGTCTCACCACATATCAGTTCCATGATTAGCTATCTGCACCAATTGAGTGGGTGTCCCAAGATTGCTGAAAGAGGAATGACAGGGGTACATGCATGCCTCTGTTTCTAGAAGTAAAGGTCATACTCCTGACTTGTGACATTTGGCAGAGAGAGAACAATCCTGCAAAGGTTCAGCAGCATTATTCTATCTCAATCACATACTTTGTGGATATTTTGTGAGGAATTGCAGCTGATGAACAGAAAAAAAAATTAAGAAAGAAAGGGTATACTGTATAAACCCAGGTTCGAATCCAGTCACAGCAGATGGTGGAATTTGAATTCAATAAATATCTGAAATTAAGAGTCTAACAATGGCCGTGAATCCATTGTCGATGGTTGGAAAAACCCATCTGGCTCACTAATGTCCTTTAGGGAAGGGAACCGCCATCCTTACCTGGGCTGGGCTACATGTGACTCCAGACTCACAGCAATGTGGTTGACTCTGAACTGCCCTCTGGGCAATTAGGAATGGACAATAAATGCTGGCCTGACCAGCGATGCCCTCATCCCATAAATGAATAAAAAAAAGGATATATATGTTCTCAAAAGTGAACTGAAAGCGCAAACACTTTTCAGTCTGTATTCTCAGTTGTCAATGCAAATTTGAGCTGAAGAACATAACTGCCAAACTGCAGCAGGTGATCAGAGCACCAACAAGAGAGGAGGACCTACTTAACCTTACCCTCATCAATCGATCTGTCTGATTTATCTGTTCTCAGCACTATTGATGACACTTACAACCTCATGATTAATGTGAAGATGAAGTGCACTGTTTTGTATGTTATGTGGCACTACGTTACATCCAACATTATGTCATATATATTCAGACCATTGCTAGTGGCTCAAAACTGGGGATCCATGAGGTGTTGTGGGCCTCTTCCTGATGTCTCCAGCATTATAGATGTAAGTTTTCAAACAACTGGGTTCACTTCATGTGATATGAGGAAATGTCTGAAGACTGTAGATGCTGAAATGGCTATGGGCCATGATTAATTCCCAGCTGCATTACTGAGGACCAACGCTCCAAAACGCTCCCCCTAACAGACCTTTTCCAGTACAGCTACAACACTGGCATCTACCCAACAAGTGGAAAATTGCCCAGGTATGCCAGGTTTTCAGGATAAAGCAGCCAGTTTGGCTGGCGCCCTATCCACCACATTAAATACTTACTTCCTCTAACACAGCCACAGGGCGGCAGTCGTGTCTTTCATAACCAAGATGCACTCCAGCAACTCCTCAAGCCTCCTTTCATCGGCCCCTCCCAAACACACAACTGCCGTCTCCTCATAGGATAAAGGGAACAAGTGTGTGGAAACAGCACAAGCTGGAAGTTCCCTTGACAACAAGGTGCAGGGCTGGATGAACACAGCAGGCCAAGCAGCATCATAGGAGCAGAGAGGCTGACGTTTTGGGCCTAGACCCTTCATCAGAAAAGGGGGAGGGGAAGGGGGTTCCGAAATAAATAGGGAGAGAGTGGGAGGCGGATAGAAGAGGGATATAGGAGAAGATAGGTGGAGAGGAAACAAACAGGTCGAAGAGGCGGGGATGGAGCC
>NC_063348.1:4172262-4189181 GCF_021869965.1 Rhincodon typus
ATGAACTGTTCGAGCTCCTCGTGGGAGCACGAGGCGGCGCCGATACAGTCATCAATGTAACGGAGGAAGAGGTGGGGTTTAGGGCCGGTGTAGGTACGGAAGAGGGATTGTTCCACGTAACCTACAAAGAGGCAGGCGTAGCTTGGGCCCATGCGGGTACCCATGGCTACCCCCTTTGTCTGTAGGAAGTGGGAGGAATTGAAAGAGAAGTTGTTGAGTGTGAGGACGAGTTTGGCTAAGCGGATGAGGGTGTCAGTGGAGGGGGACTGGTCGGGCCTGCGGGACAGGAAGAAGCGGAGGGCCTTAAGGCCATCTGCATGGGGAATGCAGGTGTAGAGGGACTGGACGTCCATGGTAAAGATGAGGTGTTGGGGACCGGGGAATTGGAAGTTCTGGAGGAGGTGGAGGGCGTGGGTGGTGTCATGGACATAGGTAGGGAGTTCCTGGACCAAGGGGGAGAAAATGGAGTCGAGATAGTTGGAGATCAGTTCGGTGGGGCAGGAGCAGGCGGAGACAATGGGTCGACCAGGGCATTCAGGTTTATGGATTTTGGGAAGGAGATAGAAGCGGGCAGTGCGAGGTTGGGGAACGATGAGGTTGGAGGCCGTGGGTGGGAGGTCACCTGAGGTGATGAGGTTGTGGATGGTTTGCGAGATGATGGTTTGGTGCTCAGGGGTGGGGTCATGATCAAGGGGGCGGTAGGAGGAGGTGTCGGAGAGTTGGCGTCCGGCCTTGGCGATGTAGAGGTCAGTGCGCCATACTACAACTGCACCTCCCTTGTCCGCGGGTTTTATGGTGAGGTTGGGATTGGAGCGGAGGGAGCGGAGGGCTGCACGTTCTGCGGGGGAGAGGTTGGAGTGGGTGAGAGGGGTGGAGAGGTTGAGGCGATTGATGTCTCGACGGCAGTTGGAGATGAAGAGGTCGAGGGAGGGTAGGAGGCCTTGGGGTGGTGTCCAGGAGGAGGGGGTGTGTTGGAAGCGGGAGAAGGGGTCAGTAGAGGGAGGGTTAGGTTCACGGTTAAAGAAGTAAGCGTGGAGGCGGAGGCGGCGGAAAAACTGCTCTATGTCCAAGCGTGAGCGGTATTCGTTGAGCTGTGGGTGGAGGGGGACAAAGGTGAGTCCTTTACTGAGGACTGACCGTTAGTCCTCAGTAAGGGGTAGGTCTGGGGGGATGGTGAAGACTCTGTGGTGGACAGGTTGCCTGTTATACATCCTATTATGACAGTATTGGAAACAAAACAAACCCTCAGTGCGTAATGGGTAGCTGATCCACCAAGGCTTGTAGTAGACTGCTGTTAAAGCTGAAAGTACCTGATATCTTTTTCTTTATTATTATTCATTCATGGGATGAGGGCATTACTGACTAGGCCAGCATTTATTGCCCAGCCATAATTGCCTAGAAGGTAATTAAGAGTCAACCACATTGTTGTGGGTCTGAATTCACATGTAAGGCCAGGCAAGGATGACAGTTTCCCTCCCTAAAGGACATTAGTGAACCAAATTGTTTTTTTTTGCCCCCGACAATCGGTAATGGATTCACAGTCATCATTAGATCCCTAATTCCTGATTTTTATTGAATTCAAATTCTACCATCTGCCATGGTGGGATTCGAACTTGCGTCTCAGGAGTAACAGTCTAGTAATAATTCCACTAGGCCATCAGCTCCCTTCACCCCACCCCAACCACACCCCCCCCTTCAACATGGGGCAGCATCCAACAAAAAATAACTCTTAATCAGAAGAAAGGCATTTTCCAGTCACCGCAAGGTCAGTTTCTGAAGATTTTCAACAATTCACTAATTTTCTAGGCAATAATATTTTTCTAAACTTGGAGTTAAACTGATGGGGGAGGTCATCGCTGAAGTAGTTGTCAAACTTTTCCTATTCTTTTCATTTATTGTCTAATGCAAACACAAGGACTTTCGTGAAGGATGTGCCAGGAAAGCACTCTTTCTATCTGCACTTCACATAGACTTAAATGGTTACCTCAGCACAGTGCCAACGGCTTCCTACGGAAGACCACTAACAAAAGCATACTGCACATTTCCTTCGAACTGGTTTCCAAAGCACTGCAACAGGAACACTACAGCAGATCAGTTTTATTGAACAGGATTACTCAACTGATGCTAATTGAGTCAGATACTTCAGGAAACAAAGAAGCAGCCGGAAATATAATTCATATCAATAGAGAACTTGGTTGAAGGAGATTTCATTATGTCAAGTAAAGAATGGTTTTCCATAGATGCATTAAATAATCATTTTCTGGACCTAATTTCCAAAATTGATGGAGTTTATCACAGTCAGATTTCAACTGTGCACTTCTATTGTCAATTATAAACAGATTTTAAAAGTCGTGCAACTGTATTTCTAGTCATCATAGGTGGAGACAGTGGCTTTTCATCAAAAAAATGTCTCGATATCATATGGAATTTTAACCTTAATTGTACTTTCCCATACTGAACAAAATGTTTTGTAAAATTATTGCTCCAAAATGAAAATTATTGATTCAATTTAAAGTTTTATTTAATTCATGAAATTTTAAAGTGCACTGGTACAAATTGTGTTATACTTTCCAGTACGCTGAGCAGGATATGGGTAGAAAGCCAGCTCTCATCAATAACGGTGAAGAGGTACAATATTCCAGGTGGATTTCTCTGCCAGATGGAATCTTCTCGCATTTGATAGATAATTTTGGAAATGACTATTTTCTCCTGCAATCATTTCGATTTTACATTTATGAAGCCAGAACAAGCTATTAATGTGTGTGTATTAATTTTAGAACTAGATGTCATCATAGGTCAAACTAGAGCATATAACAAAAATTATCCAGATAAATATCATGCAGTTTTTCCGTCATTACTGTCTCAAGCCTTGACTTCAGAAAGTTACAGAGATTAAATATTGACATGCGTCATGAGCAAAGTGTTGAGCCTGGACTCTGCAAGTGATTCGCTGACACTAAAAGATAATTGACAGACAGCCTAGAAATGATGTCCATTCACCCAATTTATTATGCCAACAAAAATTGCTTCTCTCTTACGAAACTCAGTTTTCACAATGGCAGCAAATGGCTCGCTTCGATCTGTGCCAGCTTGCATTGAGGTCCAGCCTGAATTCACATGATGTGCTTACTTCTACGTGGACTTTCTCTGATAGTATTCTGTATGATGGTAACTCCCTTTTCTGTAAAATAGCAGAGACAAAATGTAATTCTTAGTTCACTCTTTCTCTACTCCTGTCCCTAATTCATTTTCCTCTTTTTCTCTTTCTCTCTCTCTGTCGTTTATTCTCTTTACCAACCCCCACCCCGAAGGTCCCTCCTTCTCAACCCCTCCTCTTCCCAGAGGTGTGGTAACCCTTCCGTTAGAACACCAGTCGTCTCTCTCTCTCTCAAACGAGACAGCTGCACCTTAGTCCTCTGGGACTATTGCGATTTTACTTTTACTTTTATTCTCTATTTCTGTCAATTCATTCTCTCTCTTTGTCTCTTGTTTGAAAAAAAGGCAGGGTGAAAAAAAATCAATTGGAACTCAGTCCCCGAGTCTAATAATTCTTTGCTATGGATGCTAATTGTACTTTGAACAATTCCAATGTTTCTTTCGTTAGTTTATTTGTATATTAGAACATTCCAAAGATTTATTATTCTTCAAAGACTTTTTTCCCTGCTATTTCTTTGAAATTTTCCTTCATGTTCTCTGTTCCTACTTTCCTGACTAGTTGTGAAACGATAAGAGGGACTTATTGTCACTAGTCAACTTTCAACGAGGTCCTGTTTAGCCACTTTAAATGTCTTATTGAGATATGCAAGATCCTGAGAGGACTTGACAGGATTAATGCTGAAAGGATGTTTCCCCTTATGGGAGAGCCTACAATTAAGGGGTGCTGTCTAATAATGAGGGGTCTCCCATTTGAGGCTAAGATAAGGGGAATTTTTTTTTGTCTCAGAGAGTCATGAATCTTTGGAACCCTTTTCCCCAAAGAGCAGTTCAGGCAGTCATTGGATATTTTTTAGGCAGAGATAGATAAATTCTTAACTCACGAGGGAGTCAAAAGTTACAAGCTTAGGCAGCAATGTAGAGTTGAGGCCAAAATCAGAAAAGCTGTGTGTGACCTTACTGAATAAAGGAGCAGACTCAAGGAGCCAAATGGCCTTCTCCTGCTTGTAATTTGTATTTTCATATATTTTCCTCAAGTGAGTGGAGTCCCAGGTAGACAGGGTAGTGAAGAAGGTTGTTTGGTATGCTTCATTTTATTGGTCAGTGCATTGAGTATAGGAGTCGGGATGTCATTTTGCGGACGTACAGGACGTTGGTTCGGCCACTTTTGGAATACTGCCTTCAATTCTAGTCTCCCTGCTATAGGAAAGATGTGGTTAAACTTGAGAGGGTGCAGAAAAGATTTACAAGGATGTTTACAGGTTTGGAGTGTTTGAGATATAGGGAAAGGCTGAATAGGCTGGGGCTATTTTCCCTGGAGCGTCGGAGGCTGAGGTTTTATAAACCTTACAGTTTATAAAATCATGAGGGACATGAATAGAGTGAATAGCCAAGTCTTTTCCCCAGGGTAGGGGAGTCCAAAACTAGAGGGCACAGGTTTAATGCAAGAAGGGAACAATTTAAAAGGAAGCTAAGTGGCAAATTTTTCTCACAGAGGGTGGTGTGTGCACGGAATGAGCTGCCAAAGGAAATGTTGGAGGCTGGTACAATTACAACATTCAAAAGGCACCTGGATAGTATATGATAGGCTGGGTTTAGAGGGATCTGGGCCAAATGCTGGCAAATGGGGCTACATTAATTTAGGATACCTGGTCGGCATAGACGAGTTGGACGGAAGGGTCTGTTTCCATGCTGTACAGCTCTGATTCTCATATTAACTGATAGTTATCAAAGATCCTCTTTCCACAACTATTTTTTTTTGGCATTCATATTATAAAAGAACATTCAAACAGTGGAAAAGGTGCAAAAAAGATTTTCTCAGGTAAAGACTACATTTTTATTTTCTGTATTTTCAGTTATAGACTGAAATGAGAAAATAACTATTTTAAAAACCGAGGGTTCTTGAAGATTGCTGCACTTGTTAAAACTAAGTTGCCAGACACTCACTGTAAGTGCTGTTTACACAGCTCCTTGTTCGAGCAATAGTCTGTATGTGTGTATAGAGAGGGACTTTTATAAATAGAGTTTTAACTAGCAGAGATGTATGTTGATGCTTCATAATCATTTATACATAAAGACTTGTAGTATTTGTAATAAATAGATATTCTTGCACTTTCAATCATTGTGGGTCTGAAAACAGAAATTGATAACTGAGTAATGTGTGGCACTAGAATAATATAAGAGTTAAAAAATTACACCTATCAGAAAATATTACACCTAGTGGGGCTCATTTCTCTAGAAAGGAGAATACTAAGCAGAGATCTATTATAGGCTTTTAAAATTATGAAAGGGTTTCATTTCTCAATGTAGGGACGATGTTTTCACTTGAGGCAACATTTTTTTTCTCTATAGCTTTCCCCTTTCATTTTGGAGGTGCAAGCTCAATCTGTGACATCGTATTGTGGATGAATTCAGCTCACTAAGACTTCTCCTAAATGTAAGTTAAAATATTAAACACCAACAAGCCATTCATTTGTGGGAGGGATTACACTGATCCACTGAACCTGCATTTCCCTAATATTGACTCACTGCCTCTTTCCAGTAAAGAATTCAAAATAGTGACCAGGAATATAGAACCCTGGGTGATTCTTTTCCTGGAGAATTGCAGCCAATTACAGTTCCACTGCTGAGCACATTTAGTCAGTACAGATCAGGGACTGAACTTAGACATTTTGTGTCTGTTCAGCATTGTACTGAATTGTCAGGATAACCATGCTGCTTTATATAGTCCATAATTTGTAAGCAGAGCTTTGTGGCAAAGTCTACCTTAACACATGGGATCACCACTACTTGCAAGTTCCCCTCCAAGCCACTCAATATCCTGATTTGGAATTACATGGCTTTGTGCATGGGAAATCATGTCTCACTAACATAACTGAGTTTTTTCAGGAAGTAATGAAGAGGATTGATGAAGGCAGAGTGGTGGATTTGATCTATACAGACTTCAGTACGATGTTTGACAAGGTTCTGCACGGTAGACTGGTTAACAAGATTAGATCACACGGAATACAGGGAGAACTAGCCATTTACATACAGAACTGCCTCGAAGGTAGAAAACAGAAGGTGGTGATAGAGGGTTGCTTTTCAGACTGGAGACCTTAACCAGTGGTGTGCTACAAGGATCAATGCTGGGTCCACTGCTTTTTGTCAATTATATAAATGATTTGGATGTGAATGCAGGAGGTATGGTTAGTAAGTTTGCAGGTGTCACCAAAACTGGAGGTGTAGACAGCGAATAAGGTTACCTCAGAGTACAACGGGATCTTGATCAGATGGGCCAATGGGCCGAGGAGTGGTAGATGGAATTTAATTTAGATAAATGTGAGGTGCTGCATTTTGGAAAGGCAATACAGGCAGGACTTATATACTTAATGGTAAGGTCCTGGGAAGTGTTGCTGAACAAAGAGACCTTGGAGTGCAGGTTCATAGTCCCTTGGAAGTTGAGTTGCAGATAGACAGGATAGTGAAGGCAGTGTTTGGTTATGTTTGCCTTTATTGGTCAGTGCATAGAGTATAGGAGTTGGGAGGTCATGTTGCGGCTGTACAGGACATTGGTTAGGCCACTTTTGGAATATTGTGTTCAATTCTGGTCTCCTGCTATGGGAAGGATGTTGTGAAACTTGAAAAGGTTCAGAAAAAGATTTACAAGGATGTTGCCAAGGTTGGAGGTTTTGAGCTATAAGGAGAGGTTGAATAGGCTGGGGCTATTTTCCCTGGAGCACAGGACGCTGACAGGTGGCCTTAAAGAAGTTTATAAAATCATTAGGGACATAGATAGGGTGAATAGCCTAGGTCTTTTACCTCGGGTAGTCGAGTCCCAAACTGGAGGGAATAGATTTCAGGAGAGAGGGGAAAGATTTAAAACAGTCCTAAGGGGCAACATTTTCATGCAGAGGGTGGTGCGTGTATGGAACGAGCTGCCAGAGGAAGTGATGGAGGCGGCTACAATTACAACATTTAAAAGGCGTCTGTTTGGGGATATGAATAGGAAGGGTTTAGAGAGATATGAGCCAAATGCTGGCAAATGGGACCAGATTAATTTAGGATATCTGGTCGGCATGGACGAGTTGGACCGAAGGGTCTGTTTCCATGCTGTACAGCTTTATGACTCTATATCAGCGTTTCTCCAGTATCATGGGATCGAAATCCTGGAAGTCCTTCCCTCATGATACTGTGGGTCCACCTGTACCAAATGGACTGCAGCAGTTCAAGGAGGCAGCTCACCAACTCCTTGTTAAGGGCAACTAGGGATGGGCAATAAAGGTTGGATCTGCTAGCAATGCCAACATCCCGTGAAAGAATGAAAATACTTACCATTAACCGTCAGCTTACAGGAGCACTTAGCCTTCCCCAGGGAGTTTTCAGCCATAATAGTGTACTCATCAGCATCTTTCATTTCTGCACTGGGAATGGTGAGTGTACAGACACCATTTGAGGATGTGTACCAATATTTAAGATTCTCAGTGATAAGGATTTTGCCTTTATACCAGGTGATGTGTGGCCTTGGATTGCCAATAATGGCACAACTCATGGTGCAGTCATTGCCTCGGTGAACTGTGTGGTCCTTCAGTGGTGTGATAAACTCAGGGGCATGGGACCAGTCCTTCTCCTGGTATTCTTTAAGTTGGAGGCTGAAACGTTCTAGAGGAAGGAGGAAAAGAAGTTGAAACAAAAAATAATTTAAATTTAAATAGCACTATATTATATCCTGCTCTTTTCTGAATTGTGTCATTGACTTTTAACCTGTCAAATCGCCGGATTGTGTAGACACAAAAAGGTGCACCAGTTTGAAATCTTATCTGGAGAACTGCATCACACCCCTAGGAATTCCGCTGAAATCTCAACGTTAAATATTTTCTGAAATGTTGTTTCATGATGTGGATGCACTGATAACATATCATGGCTTTGGTGTAATTTTTGTCAGTAGAAAAGAGAACGCAAGCCAAAATCGCTCACTCTATGCAGAACATATCCCACCTCCTGTTACCACCCGGATCTCTCTCAAAATCATAGAATGGTTATGGCAGAGCAGGTAATGTGGCCCATCAGATCAATGCCAGCTGTTAGCAAAACCCACTCTAACTCCTTAGTTCTTCAAATAATTTCTGCTCAAATAGTGATCTGATTCTCTTTTGAACGCCATGATTGAACCTGTATCCATCACACTTCCAAATCCTAACCACACAATGCATAGAGTCACTTCTCTTCATGTCATAGAATCATAGTGCACAGAAACAGACCCTTTGGCCCAACCAGTCCATGCTGTATGTCCTTAAGTCTTTTACCATTCATCTTTAATCAATACCTTCAGGTTCTTGACCCATATGCAAATGGGAACCATTTCTTCTGATTTATTCAGTCCAGACTTGCTCATGATTTTGAACACCTCTGTCAAACACACCTCTCAAATTTCACTTCTCCAACTTCTCAATGTAACTAAACCTTCATTCCTGGAACCATTTTGTAATTTTTTTCTGCACCCTTTCTAATGCCTTACATTACTCGTAAGGTGTGATACCCAGAAATGGTCACAATGCGTCGTTTAAGACCAAACTAGTGCTTTACAATAACATTCTTGCTTTTGTACAGAATGCCTCTATTTCTGAGGCCAACTTCAATTATTTGTGCATATTTGCACCCAGGTCCATGCTTTCCTTGCTTTTCCTGCCACATATATCACTCCATACTTCTCTGTGCTAAATTTCACTCGCTAACCTATTATTTTCCTCTTGAATACTATTGCTGCCTTCCACAGAGTTCATAATTCTTTGAAATATTTTTCCATCCACAACTTGTGACAGTGCACCCTGCACACCCAAGATATTGATCAAGAACAGCAGTGGTCCTAATACTGACCCTGGGGAGGACCACTATATACTTTTCTCCAATCCAAAAAAACACAATTCATCACCATTCTGTTTCCTCTCAATCAGCCAACTGTGAATCCATGCTTTTACTATCACTTTCATTCAATTGTTTTATTTTTGCCGACAGGCTTGTTATGCGTTTTGGAAATCTACATACACTTCTTTTACCACAATGGAAAATAACTTTTCAGCATCTGCTGTGTCAAGCCCCTAAGAATCTTATATGTTTCAATAAGGTTACCTCTCATTCTCCTAAACTCCAATTAGTACAAGACCAACTTACTCAATCTCTCCTCAGAAGAAAATCCTTCCACACCAGGGATCAAACAAATGAACTTTCCGTAGATTGTATTCTGTGCCAGCACATCTTTCCTCAGGTAAGGGTTCCAAAACTGTTCATGATATTCAAGGTGTGGTCTAACGGCTGTCTTGTATAGTTTTAGTAAGCTTTCACTATTTTTCTACTACTTTCCTTTTGCATAAAGGCCAAAATTCTGCTTGCCTTCCCTACTGCCTGCTGAACTTGTATGCTAAATCTTTGTGATTTATGCATGAGGACTCCCAAATCCCTCTGTGCTGTAGCTTTATGCAGTCCTTTCCCATTCAAATAATATTCAGCTCCCCTGGTCTTCCCTATTGCTCTATCATTCATCAGCATCTCAGGGTATACTCCATAGTCATGGGAGCCCCCCCACTGCCCCTGGATCTCCAGCAGGGCCTCCAGGTCCCTGTTAATAAACTGGGGCAACAATTACCCTCTGTCTGTCATGTCTGGGGCAAAATGATCTATTTAGGGCAGCTGCAGACTGCCATCTCTTGACTGAGAGCACAGCTGAGCTTTAACCTTGGTTACTAGCTCCAGAAATCCCAGGAGGTCCTGCCAGCAGCCTGTGCCAATGAGGAGAATAGGACCAGTGGGATGCCACAGGGGTGGGTTTCATGGTTAATGAGGTGAGTTTGCTATAATGGTGCAAGAAAACTCACCAGGCCTCATGGTTAGATACTGTTGATGAAACCTGACAAAAATGACACTCAGCCAATTTCTCATAGGACACAGCCCTTTGTTTTGTTTTTAAAGAAAAAAAATGACATCAACATGGCTAAAAATGCAACTCAATCACTATCTGAAGAATTGCTGCATGGATTACATCTGGCCTCAAAAGAGAACTTGGAATGTCACAGCCAAGGGTGACGAGGATTTTCAGAGAAACACTCCAAGGGAAGAGATACCATGTGAAAGTCTGAACAATCTCCCGTGAGTTACAACTCCAGACTGCGGACATAATGTATGGCAAAAGAAAACAGTGTGGGTGAAAGACATATCCGTGTCTCCCCGCTGCCAGGAATACATACAGAATGGGTTAAAAACCAATGGCTGCTCCGTGTGTGTGCACTACCCTGGAGTTCTCAAGCTGCTGGGCTGAAAAATACTGTGAAAGTTACAGCTAATGAACATCTAATAGACATCCCTGCACTTACACATAGAAGGAAAAAGGATGGAAAGTCTCTCTCTCTCAGTCTTTATCTCTCTCACACACACACTTTCTGACAACTGGTAGTAAGTCACCAGCTAGAAACCAGAGTTCAACAGTAAACTAGACAACTGCTCTCAATGAATATGCAGAACCCAAAATTTCCAAACCCACTTGAGCGCTGTTTGCAATTTTGATCTCCTAGTCTGAGGAAGGACATTCTTGCTATTGAGGGAGTCCAGCAAAGGCTCACCAGACTGATTCCCAGAATGGCAGGACTCACATGTGAAGAAAGATTGGATCAACTGGGCTTGTACTGACTGGAATTTTGAAGAATGAGGAAGGATCTCATAGAAACACAAAATCCTGATGCGATTGAACAGATTGAATGCGGGAAGAATGTTCCCGATGTTGGGGAAGTCCAGAACTAGGGATCACAGTCTAGGAATAAAGAGTAAATATTCAGGACTGAGACGAGGAAGAATTTCGTCATTTAGAGAGTTGTGAACCTGCAGAATCTTCTCCCACAGAAAGCTGTTGGGGCCAGTTTGTTAGATATAATCAAGAGAGAGTTGGACCTGGCCTTTGCAGCTAAAGGGATATGGAGACAAAGTGGGAAGGGGATACTGAGATTGCATGATCAGCCATGATCGTATTGAATGGCAGTGCAGGTTCGAAGGGCCAAGTGGCCTATTCCTGCTCCTATTTTCTGTTTCTATGTTTCTAACTGCTAAACTCCTAGAATCAGTGCTACCAGAATCACCCAACTTGATGTCTCTAACATTTCACCATCTACTCTAGACAGACAAATCAAGGTCTGATTCAGATACCCTTATTTTAATTATCTTTTTACTGACTTCACATTTTTATTCGGTGTGCACATGTTGTAATTTATATGTTCTTGGATTTTCTATAACTCAAGAAAGCCTGGTTAAATTGGCTTTTTTCAAAGGGTAAATACTTCAGAAATGGGAAAGGTATCCATGAAGGAAGGGGTACCTTTGTTTTAAGTTAACCTGGTCATGACCAGAGGGAGACAATGAGTAAGGAAGAGAGCAAGTGCCTCCCTCCTTGATAAAGATTGTAACAAATTGAAGACCTTCACCCAAGGACGCCTGATAACAGGGGATGCAGCCAGGAACACTAATTGTTATATGTTGTGAATTCTTCCCAATTAGGATTAAACAATTGTATAATGGCAGTGTTATATGGAATGGATTTCCAAGTTTCAAATGATATTCATAGAAAATTATACAATATTTGCCTAAATGGATTTGTGGTGCAGTGACAGTATCCCTACTGCTGAGCCAGGAGACCTGGGTTCAAGTCCAACCTACTCCAAAGGTGATAAAATCTCTGAACAGGTTGATTAGAAAGTATCCACAATTTTTGCCAAAAAACAATGTAGGTGGAAGATATTGCTCAAGGCTCTGTGGTCAATTGTTCCCTAACAGCATCTTTGTAAAAACAAACCTAGCAGGCCAATTTATATCCTGTGTATAGGTTACTCAGTCAGAATCGAATCCACGTCCTTTGAAGTTTTAGTCTGACATTGGATTCAGCTCTGTTTCAGATTATCATTTCACAAACAATATGTACTGGATATCTTTTGTTTGGGGAATCAAACCAGTCTCCCATTCCTCTAAGACTAACTACTTTCCTATGTGAATTCAGCCTCAAACCCCCAAGGCAAAGGAGTTTGTTAAATTGTGTATTTAAGAGTTCATTAAAAATACAACAAAGGACATTGCTCGTGGTAAATTGAGACATCTGCTTTGTGTCTTTTTGTAATATAGTGTCTTTCCTTGATATTGCTTGCAAGGTCATTGAAATATTGCAATTTGAAATTTTGCTGCTGCTTATTTTTCACACACATCACAAATAGTAATGCATTTCTTTGTGGCATGTTTGTGAGAGTGTATTGAAACAAGCTTAGAAAATAAGCTAATATAACAGCATGGAAATCCATTCTTCTGACAATAAAGGGAAGTGGCTCCTGTGAACATCTCTGAAGGATTTGTTCCAGATTTAAATTCTTGTGAACTTATAAACTTAAAGGAAATTTGGAACGCACAGCAAGACATTGTATTAATGGTTAAAACTGGTCATAAAATTTAACAGTTGGTTGTAACTCAGTTGTATTATTTTTGTGAGATAGATTTGATAAATCTAGAATTGGCTTCACATTTTTTATGCTTTCTGGCTTCTGAAGAAAATGCCTGTCTTCAAATAACAGCAATTGTTGAAATCTTGTCTGGCAGATTCTTATGTATATATCTGTGATTACATGTAGAGAGAGACAGATATGACAATATACTGAAAAAGAAATGTATAGCAGCTCAAAAAGTAACCATATGGATCGTTAAATGCTTGGTTCTGTCATGAAAGCTTGATGTAGGAACAGATTTATTTCCATAACTAGTGCTTAAGGGCACAATTTTCTTTCAATCTAGGGTAAATATTGTTTAACTGAAAAGTACTTTGCTCACTGTATTGGTATTTCTCAAACTACATTCCAATTTTTGCAGGAGCTAAATGTATCCTTCCCCCACTCACATTCTCCCTTGCATTACCAATATTCTCCAACTCACTGTAAACGACACTGTAATAGAGTTGCTGATTCACTTAAAGACTTATTTTCGTTTCCGTACATCTGTGGTGCTCGGCAGCATCACTGACCTACCTTTGTCCCTTGCAATGTACCATGGCTCCTTCAAACTCAGTGGGTCACTGTCTCCAATATCGTTCCGAGCTATAACCCTAAAGAAATATTTCCTGCCTGGAAGCAGACCTGTCACAGTGTACTTATTGCCAAAGACACGGTCTGTGATAGTGTACCAGGTTGCAGTGCTGGCATCACGCTTCATTATCACATACTGAACACGGCCATCCTCTATGTTATCTGGAGTATGGTCCCAAGAGAGGGTCACTGTGTTTGGCACTTCCTCAACCAGGTTCAAGTTAGTGGGGGGCCGTGGAAAATCTGAAACAAAGAAGCAGAGGGCGATTACTTGGGGGCTTCTTGCGACTTGTTGGATAGCTAAGCAATATTGGCCATAAACAAAGAGCAAAACCTACCCACTAGTCAACAGCAAGTATATCAATGTGACACAGCATAGACACAGGGAAAGGGTGTACATCACAGAAACATCATTTATTGAGGTCAGAATTTATTCCCCAATAAAACTATTTGGTCTCAAAGACACAGCTCACCAATATAGTCACATTTTGGTTAAAGCTTGACTCAGTGGTAGAATGTAGGAGTCAGAAGGTTCTACCTTTGAGACCCAACCATGGACAGATAATCAAGACCGACACAGCAGTACAGTACTGAGTGTCAGAAGTGTCAAAAGTTTAATCTTTTAGATGAAACATTAAGTGAAAACTATGTACCTGTTTAGGTAGCGTTATTCAATGAAGGGCAGAGGCCTTTCTTGGTTCCCCTGATCTAGTGCCCAAACAACATCAAACAAGGCATATTAACTTAACCAACAGACCAGCCACAAAATTGCAGCAATTGAGTTTGGTCAGAAAAGGAAAAGCATGTATACTGGAGCATATATCACTCAGAGGGTGGAAAAGATTCTTTTTGTTTTTATTCCAAATGGTACTTGGACATTGCTGGAAAAGCCAACATTTGTTACCTATCTCTAACTGTCCTTGAAACTGAAATGGTAACCTGCCCCTTCTTGACCCTTCATGGCAGTCAGTCAGGTATAGGTGGATTTACAGTGCATTCCAGGATTTTGTTCCAGTCTTAGCGATGGAGTTGATTCTTACGTAATGATGGAGAGAAAGCTAATAAAGCAGCCGGAAATGATTGGATTTAGACATGACTCTGAAGAATTTCTGCAGCAGTGAGGCTGAGATGACTGACCTGTAACAACTACAATCATTTTCCTTTGTATGAACTACAGGACACCAAATAGTGCAAGGTTTTCGTCCATATCCCACTTGACATCAGTTTTGCCAAAGTTCCTTGATATCACACACATTTAAAGCTGCCTTTATGTCTAGGGCAGTCACTCTCATTGTCATAGAATCCCTACAGTATGGAAACAGGCCATTTGGCCCATCAAATCCAAACCATCCCCTCCGAAGGGCATCTCACCCAGACCCTATTCCTGCATTTCCCATGGCTATTCCACCTAGCCTATATGTCCCTTGACATTATGGGCAATTTTAGCACAGCCAATCCACCTAACCTGCACATCTTTGGTGGAAACTGGACACCCGGAGGAAATCCACGCAGACATGGGGAGAACGTGCATACTCCACACAGACAGTTGCCCGAGGGTGGAATCGACCCTGGGTCCCTGGTGCTGTGAGGCAGCAGTGCTAACCACTGAGCCACCGTGCCAATGCCCACTGAGCCACCTGAGTTCAGCTCTCTTGTCTACATTTGGACCAGCGTTGTAACAAAGTCGGGAGTTCAGTGGCCCTGGCAAATCCCAAACTGAGCATCGTCAAACTGAGATATCCGTAATTGCAGAACCAAGTATGGCAAACCTTTATTGTACCTGCAACACGAATTCTGATATCGTGATACTTTTCACCGTAGTCATTTTTCAGCAGAACCTTGTATATCCCTGAATCAGATCTCTGTGCACTGGAAATCAGGAACTGTGACATATTCGGCCCTTTTGTAATTGTCTCCCTGCCCTTGGTAGGAGTTCCATCTTTCAGCCAGAACACATTTGGTGGTGGTGAGCCCTGTAATAAATAGTAACAAATCAATGTGAAACAATCTATGACAATAGTCATAAGATCAGGGTTTGCTTTTGATGTCTAATGATAGAATCCATTAATATTTAATACTCATAAATGTTTAGCTGCCAGAGGCACACACTAACCATTCAATTCAAGAGAAGGAAGCTCTCCTTTACATCTGTTCCTAAGGGAAACATGGAAGAGCCCAGGGTGAGAGACAAAGGTGCTAATAAAGGAGTTGGAGTGAAAAACAGCCCCTTAAAATCAAAATGTAACCCCTGAAAATCAAACAGTAGCTCTCTAACAATCTTAGGATGGGCCCTAAAAGATCAAAATAATTCGACCCTTGAATTAAAGACTGTAATTTTCTGAACTTTAGTCCAAGGCTTCAAATCATCTGTAGGCTCCAAATCGGTTAAGCAAGATAGAATACCTCATTCTTCTAGCATCCTTCTGGAATGTTGACAAGTGTCCAGGAGACTTAAAGACTTCAAGTTCAAACCCACTAGCCACCTACCCTCTGATATCAGCACAGGCCTGGCCCATTTATATACACCCTGGCCCATTTATGTAATATCTTAGGCTTTTCAGCACACTTCCAGTGGGTCTACTCAGCTGTTGTACTAGAAAAGGCCACCGTCATACGGAATTAAACTATTGCATAACATGTTGTCTTTACAGAAATCACGGAATTGTTACAATGCAGAAGAAGGCCAATTGGCCCATCATGTCTGCAATGGCTTTCTCAGGGTGTACACAATGTAGGAGTCCTGACAAAGGGTTTCAGCCCAAAACATTGACTTTCCTGCTCCTCAGATACTGTCTACTCCTTGGATACTGTCTGACTGGCTGTGCTTTTCCAGCTCCGCATTTATTGACTCTGGCTTCTGGTATCTGCAGTCCTTACTGTCTCCAACATGATGTAGGGCTGTTCTCCTACACTTTAGATTTATCTATTTGTCACATGTACTAAGTATAGGAATACACAAGTACAGCAAAAAGTGCACAAAGTCCACTTGGTTACAAAAACCTGAATTAAAAAGATTTTAATAGAGCCAAAAGGTAAGCAAGGAAAGAAGAAAAGTCGAGATCTCAGAGTCCCAAGTTATGATTGCTACCGCCAAAATGCTCTCCTACCAACAGGTCTAACACTTGGCCCAGTTCATTGCCAAGCACCAAATCCAAAGTGGCCTCTCCTCGTGTTGGTCTACCTACATACTGTGTCAGGAATCCTTCCTGAAGGCACTGGACAAAATCCGCTCCATCTAAACTATTAGAACTAAAATGTTTCCAATCAATATTTGGAAAGTTGAAGTCACCCATGACTACAACCCTGCGACTTCTGCACCTTTCCAGTATCTGCCTCCCAATCCACTTCTCCACTTCTCTGCAACTATTAGGGGATCTGTAAAAAAACGCCCAACAAAGTGACTGCTCCTTTCTTGTTCCTGACCTCAACCCAAACTGACTCTGACATATCATTCTCAAACTGCCTTTCATTAGGCGCTATATTAGCCCTGACAAGCAATGCCACTCCCACGCCTCTTTTACCTATTTCTTTTAAAGCATCTCAAGTCCCATCTCCACAATGGTCCAGCGGCCGCTCCTCGCCATGTGAAAGGCCCACTCTCACCACCGACTGCTGCTGCCTCACCGTCCAGTCTCACTGCCGCTGCCTCACTGACCCCGCTCTCACTGTCGCTGCCTCACTGACCCC
>NC_063348.1:4189191-4267316 GCF_021869965.1 Rhincodon typus
CTGCCTCACTGACCCCGCTCTCACTGTCGCTGCCTCACTGACCCCGCACTCACCGTCGCTGCCTCACTGACCCCGCACTCACTGCCGCTTCCTCACTGGTCCCGCTCTCACCGTCGCTGCAGCCCATGCTCGATCCACCGTCCCTGCAGAACGCAGCCCACGCATTCAGCTCCCGCCACTCAGTTCCCGGTTGTGACCCAACTCCTCCCGACTCCTTGGGTCGGTAGTTAAAAGTATGGGGGGTGGGGGTAGGATAGATTTACTGCAGAGATGAGACCGAAGAAGAAGAGAACAGAAAGGAAAAGGAACGGGAAGTGGCGAGCAGAGTGGAACAAATGGAGCGACTTACCCTGCTGCCAACATCCCCTGTACCTATGCACATGTTGCTATTTAAATAATTATCTATTATCCTCTTGAATACCTCAGTTGAAACCATCTCTAATATACTTGCAGGCAGAGTTAAACACTTACTGTCTGAACAAATTTGTTTTCACATCATATTTACATCTTTTGCAACTCACTTTAAAGTTGTTCCCTCTTGTTCTTGATCGTTTACGAGTGGGGACAATTTCAACGCTGTCTGCTCTGTCTGTACTTCTCGTGACTTTGAAGACTTCAATCAGATCTTCTTACAGCCTTCTCCTCTCCAAGGATACTGTTTCAGTTTCTCCAAACTTCATGACTGAAGTTTTCTGCCCTAGAATTATTCCCATAAACCTCCTCTGCGCTGTCTTCAATGTCTAGGCATCCTTCCTAACGTGTGGTGCCCAGAACTATACACAGTACTCCAGCTGAGTTCTTCTACAGGTTTAGCTTACCCTCCCTACTCTCGTACACTGTGCCACTATTAATAAAGGTGAGGATGCTATACGCTTTATTGACTGTTTTAGTTTTGCCATTTTGTTCTGGATATGCATAGGACCTGGCAGTGAAATACCACAAGATGTTCAGTATCAAGCAAGTTTGAATATTCTCTTTTACCCAAATGCATGAATACTGGCACAATGGCACCAGTCAGGAGTCATTATTAGAGACAACAAGGTGCAGGGCTGGATGAACACAGCAGGCCAAGCAGCATCATAGGAGCAGAGAGGCTGACGTTTCGGGCCTAGACCCTTCATTATTATTCTCTTCTGTACTGACAAAGGAGCTAACACTGACATACAAACCTGATGAATATAGGTGGAGCTGTTAGTGTGTTGTAAAAGGTGCAAACTTAGACATTTAGGAGCAATGTAGGATCAGATCATTTATCTGGTGTGCACTACGCATGTACAAGAGTGGTATAATATTCATCAGAATGAAATTGCTTCTTTTGAATCCATTGAGCAATATTTAGATACAGGGTCTTATTCTGAGACACAAGTGAATTATAAACTATCAAAAGAGATTTGATTGCTTTATTTCAATTTGGAGTAGGTTATATCTATGCTGAAGATAGGTAAAATAGAAGGCTCATGTTTTGTCTGCATCAAACCTTTCAATTATTGCCAGTAAGTTATTAAGCAGCAGTATGGTGTAGCCTCGAACAGCTGAAATAACTGAAGCCCATCACTCACCGAGAAGCCCACGTTAATACACAGTGCAGCACCTGCACGGACCACCATGCTGCTTGGCATTCTGGCATCCAAAAACCTGGGAGCGGCTGCAAATAAAATACATTCATCTGTGAAGGAAGTTATTTTGCCTGTCACATGAGTTTCACTCAGGGGGCCATAGCAACATGCAGGACCATCAGAGGTTAGTTAGTGCTGGTTACTTCATTCAGAAGGTGCCCCAGCTCAGTCAATGGTCTGTGTTTACTGTAGTGACTGTAACCAGGTTAGCCAAGTAGACCTCATAGAATATGAGTTCCCTGATTGGGTCTGTTAATCTGGTCCAATCAGGGAGCCCTGGCTGACAGATATAAACAGGAGTCTCAGAGTTCTGCTCAGTCTGAGAGCTGGCTCTGAGGCAGCTGGATAAGTGTCAAGAACTGTCCATGTGTAAATAAAAGGTGACTTAGTGGCAGGATACCGGGCTCAGTGAAGTTATTTCATTTACCATTCAATCAAAGTTAACCAAGTCACACAAAAGCAGCCTGGGTGAAGAGATTATAGGTGAAATCAGTGTGACCTTCCCAAAGTGCCACCTGCTGGTAGGGGTTAACATCTAATCATCACAACGACAGCAATATGTTAAAAACAATCTCATTTATAATTTCCTCAACCTCACTTGATCATTGGGGTCTTTGTAAGACCCAGCACTTGCAAACAATTCTCAGGATTGGGCATCACTCACAAGATGCAAAACACAGTTATTCTTGAGAAGATGTATTTAGAAGGGAGGAGGTGATGGCCTGGAGGTATTATTGATCCAGATACCTGCGTAATGTTCTGGGGAAACAAAAACTGAAATTGCTGGAGAAACTCAGCAGGTCTGGCAGCCCCTGTGGAAGAAAGCAGAGGTAAAGAGTGATCATTCTTCAGAACAGGTTCTGGAGACGTGAGTTTGAATCCCACCATGACAGAAGGTGGAATTTGAGTTCAATAAAACTTTGGAATTAAGACTCGCATGAAACTACTGCTGATTATTGGAAAAATCTGTCTGCAAAATGACCCGAGCTTCCAGTTGCCTGACACTTCAAAGCACCATATTCCTACACCAACACTTCTGTCATGGGCCTGCTGCAGTGTTCCAGCACAAGCTGAAAGAGCAACATCTCATTTACCACTTGAGGACCCTGTAGCCTCTCGGACTCAACATCCAGTTCAATTACTTTAGAGCCTGATTCCATCCTTCCATGTTTCATACCCACCCACACCCAGTCCTGTTATGACATGGGTTGCTCTTAGCATTGTCACCCATTCCCACCTACTCCTGGGCTTAATATCACATTACACGGGTTGCATTTCGTGCAGCTAACCCATTTTCTCGTTCTTAACTCTAGTTTTCACTTATTCAGCTTTTCTTTTGTCCTGGCCTACTATCCGTAATCTGCTTGTTTACCTCCCCCTTTCATATTTATCTCCCCATCTCTCTGGGCTTCATCTCCACCGCACCACTCACCTCTCCCCTTCACCCTCCCCCAGCTTCATCTTCAGCATAAATATCACTTTTTCCTAACTGCCATCAGTTGTGATGAAGATTAACTGGATTCCAAATGTTAACCTTGCTTTCTTCCTACAGATGCTGCCAGTTCCTCCAGCAGTTTCTGGTTTTGTTTCAGATCTCCAGTATCTGCGGTTCTTTGTTTTATATTGGGGATAAAAACACATCTGGTTCATTAATGTACTTTAGGGAAGGTCCTTACCTGTATCTGGCCTAGATGTGACTCCAGACCCAAAGCAATGTGGCTGACTCTTAACTGCCCTCTGGGCAACTAGGGATGAGCAATAAATGGCAGCTTAGCCAACGATACCCACATTCCACGAACAAAAGGAAAAAGCCAACTTTGTGTACCCCTGCAGTTTATTCACTGGTGGGGATGTGGGTGGGGTGGGGGGGGGGGGTGGCGGTGTGGAGAGGTGCGGTGTTGGTGGTGGTCTGTATGTACTTCTCCAACAGAACCTGTACCCTTTTTGCTAAGCAAGACAAGCAAACTTCATGCACAGATGTTTAACATGCTTATACTGCGTCCCTGCATGCCCTCGTTTTAAAGAAAGAAAGGACTTGCATTTACGGGCACTGTTCATGACCTCAGGACATCTCAAAGCACTTCAGAGCCAATAGGGTACTTCTGAAGTGTAGTTGCCGGGTGATAATTTCACACTGTTATTTTCTTTACTTGTTCCCTGAAGCCACACAGTTTACTAAGGTAAGTTTCACTCGCGCTAAATGTCTTATGAAATGGTTGTTCATACTTATCACTAAACACTGGGCACTCACAGCTTATTTTAATCATAGGAATGTTTCAATTAAAGCTGATCTCATTCAACTCATACGCTTGTATTTTCTTGTACCTATTGAGAGACAATGATCAGGAATGGGGCCCTCTCTAACTTATTTATAGGATTGAGCAACAAAAAAGTGAGTGGAAATATTACAGTTTAAGGTTGGCAGGTGAATATTTGTCCAAAGAAGAGTTGGTGGTGGGGTTAATTGGCTGACTTAGAACTAAAAAACACTTCCCTGCGATGAATGCCACAGAAAACACACTTGAGTTGAGTGCAAGATATTGAAGAATTAAAACCCAGTGGGGAGCGTAGTGATCATGAGGGAGGAACCCTGTCACCGACCTCACTGTAAATGGGTTAATCAGTCAGTCTGTCCGTCTGAACCTCTCTCCTCTGCAGTTATGAGTGTATCCCTGAAGGAGTACATGGTCGCTACTGGGATATTTCAGGCTTCCCTCCATCATTGAGCATTGGGATAACTGGGTTACATCATGGACAATTAAAAAATTATTTAATTCCACACATTCTTGGAGTTATTGCCCAAGAGCTTTAAAAGGAGGTTTCCTGATAAGTTGGAAAAAAATAGACTTTACCTGGAGGTGGCATGGCATAGACAGCTTTCATCAGCTCTGTTGGTTCTCCCACACCTCCTTCATTTACAGCTCTGATTCTGAAGAAGTATTTGCCTCGCTCCTGCAGGCCACCAACAGTATAATGGGTGCTGGTAATTGGTATCTTACTGCATTTTGTCCATTCTTTGGCATCTTCAGCCCTCATCTCTAAGATATATCCTTGAGGCTCATCACCCGAGTCAGGTTTTTCCCAGGCTAAAGAAATGCTCGAGTTGGTAGAATCTGTCACCTTGATATCCTTCACCATTCCTGGAGCACCTGGGTGACAAGTTCAAAGTTAGCTTTTGTTTGAGAAGAAGTCAACTTGAGAAAAAAAGCAGCATACATTATTGTAAGTGTATGAGAATAAAAACAAATCAATGTGTGCACACAAATGGAAATGAATAAAGATAGATCAAGATGCTTTCAGTTCTACACATTTTCAAATTTGTGTATTGGGAAAACAATGGAACAAATATACATAAAAATGACTGCTGGTATGAAACACTACATCAGGGCCTCAGCGAGATGCCAAGAAGTAATTTTAGGATTTCCAAAATTTCTGTAACTGCTGAAAACCTGTCATGAAGTTGCTGCTGGATGTTTGTCAGCATGGTATGGTCTGCATGTCAGTGAGGGGAACATAGCTTGTTAAAAAGGGAGACAACAAAGTTGCTGTGTTGGCATAACGCCTGCCATTTAATATCTGCCCAGCTGTCTTATGGTGGTGGAATTCCATTTCCAGAGCCAGGCCCTCAACTTTATGACTGGTGATGAGATTATTCTCATTTAATGACTGATTATTAGATTGTTCCACAGGTTTAAAGTGGAGTGTGCCTTCAGACACTTGATAACTATTTCCATGAAACCAGGGGAATTGGAGAGTTCTGGATTTGTGATTGGATCATAACACTCTAAAGTCTGGATGATCAACACAGTGAATGAGAGTCCAAATCTTACAATGGGATTTTGAAAATATGAATGAAATTTAATACTTATTAAAATAAGAAAGTAGTAAAACTTGACAATGAAGTTGCTCGATTGTGAAACTTTTCAGTTTCCATTAAAATTCCGCTGGTTCATTAATCTGTTTCATGGAAGGGGTCTTGCCCTCCTGATCCTTTCTGGCCTTTATGTGCTTCAGGTCGTGTACCAGTGTGACTTACATAAATGCTCCCTGAAGTTACCCTAGTAACTCGCTTACTTGTATTAAACTACTATATAGAAGTTCAGAAACATTTTCAAAAACAGTTGGCAATAACTACTTACCTTGCTAGCAATGCTCCCTATAAGCTGTGTGGGCTCTGGGAAAATCAAGATGTAGTGAATAGGCCCAAACACGTTGTGCCCAAACAATGTTCCCTTTAACAGTACACTTACAACATTAGAACACATTTGGACAGGTACATCAATGGGAAAGATTTAGAGTGATATGGGGAAAATGCAGGAAAATTGGACTAGTTCAGTGTAGGATACCTGATCGGCCTGGACAAGTTGGGCCGAAGGGTCTGTTTCCATGCTGTATGGCTCTATGACTGTATGAGTCTATAAGCTGTATGATCCTAAAGCAATCTTAAAAGAACAGTGTATTGCAAAAAGAGAGTTGTAAACAAATACATAAACAGTCCTGGAGGTAATTCTAATGCTCCAAAATAGGTCAGTAATGATGTTAAAACTTTCAAAAGAACCGAATCCACTTGAAGCTATTCACATCAATTCACTGGAGGACAGATTCTAGGTGGGGTAGGGAAGGTGTTACAAATTTCACTTATTGAAAACCAATAAGAAGGTTATGTGTTTGTGTGTCTCCATTTTAATAAATCTATTGTTATTAATATCCAGCAAGTGTCTCAGGCCTTATAGATAAATGGATTGAAAATGACTGGATCCATAAAGTAATTGTTTTTATCGTACTGCTTGTGGAGCAGGAGGGCTAGTATCCTTCTGGCCCCAATCATACCTATAAAACCCCTGCAAGTTGATTGCTGTCTCTGTTTGCCCATGACAATCTTCTCCTATCCCCCTCGCATTCCGCCACCTCTCTATTGCACCACTGGACCTAGCTACTCTGCTACTGGACCCACTTAGTCTGTCAATGGATATCTATTCTGCCAATGGATATCTACTATGCCAATGGATATCCAACTGCTAATGGGTATCTACTCTGCCAATGCGTATCTACTCCACCACGGGACCTCGCTACGCTGTCTAGGTGTGTTCCACTGCCAGCTTTCTCACCAAACAGTAAATCAATCAGGCTGGATGTTGGGCAGGAAACCAAAGTTTCCCGTGCATAACTCAACCAACCTGCACTGAATGCATGGCTTGGTAACTATTGGAGCCCAGGTTTTTAATACCTGACTTTCAGTTAGATGGAAGCAGTTACCAAAACTAATGTTTGGTTGAAAGTACTTTAAATGCTGCAAAAATATGTTTTTCTAAAAATCATTGGTAGGTGATACTTAAAGGAGCACTGCTTTTGTTAAAAATGGTTATCCAAACACCAACTGGAACAGTCAGTTGCCATACAGATATTACACAGACTCACGGATGGGGTCTTTAGCCACTGCTGAATTGGATGCAGTGCTGGGCTCACCAGCTCCTGCTCGGTTAACGGCTATAACACGGAACTCATACTCCACATCCTCCATTAACCCATCAGATGTAAACTTAGTGTCTATAAGGGAAATGGAGAGAAGTTCATCAGGAACAAACATCAAACCCTGGGATTGTGAATGTAATAAAAAGACATGCTTCCCCACGTACACAGTTTCCACAAGTCATTTTCCAATTTCAGTCATGACATCTTTAGCATAAGTGCAGCAACTTCATCCTGAACTATTCTGTTATAATTTATGGGTTTAATTCTATAACCTATTAATTTACAACATTTAATAGTTAGAATATAATACTATGTATTCAATCCCAAACACTGGATTGGTTAATTTTTAAACATTATTGTGTGAAGATTTCCTCCTTGAACCATTCTCATCAAAATCATAATTGCGGGTACAAACAGTAAGGTTATGATTTTGATACAAATGGCAAATTATAGGGGCATTCTTTAGTGAGCTCTTCCCAAATTATGCACAACAGGAATAGAAAATATGTTCTCTTTCAGTGGAAAGATTAAAAACAAACGTATGAAAAACTGCAAAGTTAAGTTCTTTCAAAAAGAATGACAGAATTTCCCAAGGAAAAACGTTAAGAGTTGGCTTCTGCAAAGAAGTGCAGTGTACTTGCCAGAAAAACAACTTGTTACTTGCCACAGGGACAGCAGACGTTGGGAACAGAATGGAGGGAATGGAAGCGGTCAAAAATTATTGTAACCTCATCATGAAGAACTGACAGAGACCAGTGGAGTAATGGCTTCTGGTTGTATTCTCTGGAGCCATCTAAGATGTTTTTGGTAGATTCATTGTCACCACATCATCTAATCAGTGCCAGGCTTAATTACTGATACCAAAGGAAGGATGCTCGCATAAAGTCTTCAGCAGAAGAGAGGCTCAATTTTGATAAACCTCTTAATTTATTTCATGAGTAGTTACATTGCATCTAAGATACATGACGCTCTCTTGTGAAACAACGGGATCAACTTAAGAGTAAGTATGCATTACTCTGACTAAAACTTTTTGGTTCAACTTAGAGACAAATGGCCTACAGCCTATACAGTAACTTGTCAACTCCATCCTGATGGACGGAGTTCATGCCATGATGTAAATTAATCCTTTGAAGAACTACCGCTTATACAACAAATGGACCCTTTAGAAGTTAAGTCATTGAAGGTGTGCAGGTCAGGTAAAGATTTCTCGATAGTGCCTCCTCAGGGCAGTTACTGTAGAGATGGGGGTTTATTGAATACTTGGACGAACCTTTTAGTTACGCTGTGATGTAATCTTGAACTCAGTACTCATGTGCTGATGTTCTACTGGAAGATTGGAGCCTGTACAGCACAGAGCATGCCGCTCTGTAGCCATACCATCATGTTGAGTCCATTGATAAATTTAGTTTAAAAGTAACCCAGAGTTTGGTGAAAATCCAAATAACCCACACTAGAACATTAATGGCCTGGGAACTGTCACCAAGGTATCACTATCATAATTATCATGTAATGGGAATGATGACCCAGTGAAGGTGAAGACCTGGGGAAATGCCTGTTGAAGGAGGGGTTAGATATAGGCCTCAACCAATTTATGTCACCATTGTTTCTGCACTGATCTCATTTGAAAATGAAACGTAGGATGGAGAAAAAAGCCCTATCTCCTAAAATAACACGTTAAATATTCGAAGAAGAGTCACTGGACTCGAAACATTAACTCTACTTTCTCTCCATAGATGCTGCCAGACCTGCTGAGTTTCTCCAGCCGTTTCAGTTTTTGTTTCAGATTTCCAGCTTCTGCAGTTCTTTGTTTTATATTAATACTTTAAATATAACAGTTTTCACATGGAAAATGTCTTAAGATCCATTCCAGGAATGAAATCCTGACTTAATGGGTGAAATGAAAAATGGTGGTAACCTCATCAATGCTACTATATGAATAAGGAAGCTAGAATAGGACCTTGAACTGGCTCTTTTGTTGCTGGAATCCAACAGTTGCTGCCTTTCTTCCTTCTCTCCACAATATAGCCCAGCAAGGGTGCACCTCCATCCTTTGCTGGTGGGCTCCATGTGATGGTGATTGCGTCCTTAGTAACATCTGTGACCTGAGGCTGAGATGGCATTCCAGGTGACTCTGAGAATATAAAATAAGAGAAAAATAAAGTTAATTCCCCTCAATAATCACACGTCCACACGATAACAAGGACTGGTAGACAATTTGTTGGTGTAAAGAGACCTCCTTGATTTGACATCCAAGTTTCTACAGGAGTCAAGGGGATGAAAAAAAAAGACAAGAAGTTTAGAGAAAGCATCCACATTAGAAACATAAACAATGAACTCTCTTCTGCTTTCCCTCAAGATCCCTCATAAGATTAATCTTTGACTTCTCCCCTCAGCTAAAGCATTTTCTGATGCAACCTCTTGTACAATGTATCATGTTGCAAAGCTGTTTCATATTTAATATTTCTTTATAGACTATGGAGATGCCGGGAGAATTTCTTTCAAAATGGTAAAGAAAAGATATTATAACTTTTATTTTTAAGAATAAAGCTTCTTAGAAAATATGTGACTTGTGATAATTACTGGTCTTGGTTGTTAGAAGTCACTTTGAGACAAACCCCTGACTTCCTTACCACTGGGTTTTATGGTAATCCTGTTTGAACAGCATTGGCAGGTTTGGAGTTGGTTAGGGAAAAGCTTGCTACAGACAAGCTTCCCAGCTCATGTCTCCAGTTTCTGAAATACTATCGTGGTGAATTCAGAAATGATATCTGATTATTCTTCTGGAAAAAAACTGACTGAGAGAACTTCTCAGTATTGTGTTTCATGTCTACCAAGAAACCAGAGACAACCAATGCATGATTAATAACTTTACTACATATAAAAGACCACCAGACTTTGGAACATTCTACTCTTTGGGCTAAATCTTGTGAATTTATGGTTAAGTGTAAGTTGTGTTGAGTTATACATCCAGACAAGCACTGACATTCTGATACCGCCTTGCTCAATGGCTGACATACATTCTAAAGGTGTTGGAGAAGGGGAAGATGGCACCATGATTGGCGGACATAAACTTGGCGGTCCCGACAGGCGTTGGTACAGGGGAAAGATCTCCTCTCTTGGAGGGCCAGCAGAGGAGGCCATGACACCAGACCTTGGCAGCCTGGTCTGATATCATCACACAACCCGTTGTTGTCATGGCACTGTATTTCTGATTGTATGGAGGTTGTCTGCATCTATCATCTGCAGTATGTGCTAGCTCTGACCGTTATAACCTGTTCTGTTACTTCTGGAATTGTAGTGCGAGGAAGTATCAGCCAGGCCAACTATGTTCCATCAACTATGTGACTTTTTGGCTGCTGTGCCATTACACTGCCAATGAAGGGCAACTCTGGAATGGCAATGCTTGTCTGGGGGATTGTTCAGGGTTTAGCAATGTCGTGGGCACCATTGATGCCAACCAAATCTGATGAATGATGAGTTCTTCTGGGTATAGCAAGTAGTAGCATCAGGCTGAACCCAGCTGTGAGTGGCACCATAGGATGGGGTGAGGCAGTTAATGAGAATTTGGTAAGATTCAGTGAGGAAACTTACTACTCCTCTGTAAAGGGAAACCCTCCATGAATTAGCCAAAAAAACATAAGGTGCAATTCATAGGCTAGAGACTTACAAGGGCCTGAACAATATGAGCTATGGTGATGGCGACAAATCTGGAATCATCAGGTAAGCAGTCCTGAGAGGCCCATCTCAAAGTTGTGAGCAACATGTTGCATTTTTTGAATTAAGTTCTGCATTTTGAGAGGAGATTCTCACGAGCCAGCGCTGAGTTGCTTATTTAGGGGATTATTACTTGTTAACAATTCTTATAAACTGCCTCAAACTGCCTCATTAATTTGCAGATTTCTGTCCTACAATCTGCCAATTAGATGTCAACAAATCTCGACATGGAAGACAGAGCGGGTACCTGGCAACTCCAGCTCACTGCTTGCTCTATGTTGGACACCTGGCGCTGATATCTCAGGACATGCCCATGTCCATAGACATTTTCATCCTACGTGTGCCGACAACTAAGAACATTGATGGCATCTCTCCAATCTACTTACAATACGTTTCTGTCCTTCAGTGCTGCACCTCGAGTACAATGGCATCTATCTGTGTAATGTTATAGCAAGGACGTTGCACTCAGGGGCACACACCCAGCTCATGGTCAGTTCACTAGCTGTCATAGCATTCATTCATTTTGTGGAGGTGCCAATGGTGGATAAGGTCAGAAGTCACACGACACCAGGTTATCATCCAACAGGTTTATTTGAAATCACAAGCTTTCGAAGCACTGCTCCTTCGTCAGGTGAAGTGACTTTTGGAATACTGCATTCAATTCTGGTCTCCCAGCTATAGGAAAGATGTTGAGAAACTTGAAAGGATTTAGAAAAGATTTACAAGAATGTTGCCAGGGTCGGAGGGTTTGAGCTACAGGGAGAGGCTGAATAGGCTGGGGCTATTTTCCCTGACATGTCAGAGGCTGAGGTGTAACCTTATTTAGCTTTATAAAATCAATGGGGGACACAGATAGGGTGAATAGCCAAGGTTTTTTCCTCGGATAGTAAAGTCCAAAACTAGAGGACAAAGGTTTAATGTGAGAGGGGAAAGATTTAAAAGAGACCTAAGGGGCAACTTTTTCATGCAGAGGGTGGTGCATGTATGGAATGAGCTGTCAGAAGGAGTGGTGGAGGCTGGTACAATGACAACATTTAAAAGGCATCTGGATGGGTAAATGAATAGGAAGGGTGTAAAAGGATCCGGGCCAAATGCTGGCAAATGGGACTAGATTACTTTAGGACATCTTTCTAGAGAAAATTGTCCAGCCTTATGGGTATGAAGGTGTGATTGCCATAGCTGGGATAATCCGATTCTCTGCTAATGGAAAGAAAATGGAAATGACAATTACATCAGTGAAGTCTGAATAAATATGGGGAATTAAATAGTTGAATTTTATGTATTTGTAATAGCCATCCTTTTGACTATAATTTCAAATTATGACTTTATCTCACACAGTAGCTCTTCTCCTCAAAATATATCAATGTGTTTAAAGTACAAAAATACTTTATAAAATAATTATGCAGGAAGGTGTACTCATTATAACTGGAGGAATTAAAACCAATATCTCCATTATTAAAGGATTAATCTACTTATGTGTAATATCTAAGAATATGATAAAGAAGGATTCAATTTTAATTTTAGCTTCCGTACTGCCATCAATGGTAGATTGAAAGCACAATATGCACACTTACCAATTGGATCACCAGCTAAGATCTCTTCAGAATCAAGGGGATCGCTCATTCCTTCGCTGTTTATTGCTCGGATTCGATACTGGTATGCTTGACCTTCCTCAACCTTGTTGGTGGAGAAAGTTGTGGTGTCGCTGTCAACCTCACCAACCTTGATCCATGACTTCTTTCCAACAAGTTTCCTCTCAATGGTGAAGCCTGTTATTTGTTTGCCCCCATTATCACGTGGTGCCTTCCACTTCATTGTAATACACTTCCTTGTGTGCTCCAGGAATTCCAATTTTCCTTGGGGAGGTTTAGGTCGATCTGCATAAAGAAAATGGGAAAGCAGAATGACTCTGTACACGTTGTGTTTAGGTTAAATATGAAATACCTACCTCCACAATGGAACTGTCCAGATCAGAAACAGGGCAACGGGGAAATCCCACAGTTGGATTCCACAGTTAATCCAACTCCATAAAGCTCTGGGCCTTAGCCTTTGAGCATTTAGGTAGAAAAGATGAGGGAAAGATTTTATAGAGATAGAAAGACAAAGGATTGAAGCTAGTGTAATCTACCAAGCAGTGTGCAGATGAGAAGACCATTTCTGATCGAAGAGATAAATCCTGTGACATTCTAAGGAATATGAACGATTTGTTCTGGCAAAGGTGAGAATAGAGATGGCCAGAGTGGGCCTTAACGATTGTAATCTGTTTCAAAACTGTCCAAATACCAAGCACCTCTTGATGACCGTTCTAACATCATCAAAGATTCATCCCAACCTGGTAATTCTCTCCTACGACTCTTCCATCAGGCAGAAGATAGAGAAGCTTGAACACACACCCCAGCAGGTTCAAGAACAGCTTCTTCCCTGTCAATATTAGACTGATGAATGGACTGCCTAACTTCAAATAATGTTGATCTTGTTAATATTGATCTTGCCTAGCATATGGTGTAACCTGTATGCCTTACTCTGTTCAAGTTTTCTTTTCACCCTATGATCTGTATGTCCTTGCTTACCATGATCTGCCTGTACTGCTCGCGAACAAAGCTTTTCACTGTACTTAGGTACATGTGACAGTGAATCAAATCAGATGTTACAACTCGGTAAAACGGAGAGAAGTGAACACATTGGAAGCTAAATAACGGTGGCATGGGTTTTTAGTCGTGTTAAAAGTTACAGGCATAAATCCTGTCGGCACTTTGGTACATTAGTTACCTACTAAGTCGTGATTAGTTGATGGTTGTTGTCAGTTCACTTGTTACAGTAAAAGTCTCTCAACTTCAAACTTTGTGTGATTCCTTCAGTCAGTTACTAGAAATTCAAATAGCCTTTTAGAAGTCATTGATTTCTATGGGTGTGGGGGTTGCAAGGTGTGAGAGAGTGTCATAACTCAGAAGTAGAGTTGAGTTTTTCTCATGGATGTCTGACCTCATTTTGAGGTTCTGAGCTTGAGTATGGCCTCAGTCTACCTGCCAGAGAAATTATATGTGAGGCATCCTCTGCACGATCCCTGAACACCAGGACGGCATAGGAGATGAAAGAGGGGCAGCAAAGAAAATAAAATCATCCTCATCAAAGGATTCCACACAACATCTGATGTGTCAGTAGATTACTTTTTGTCCCAGATATATTTTGGAGTAAGTAAAGAGGAATCACATGCTGCACCACCTTGGCATTTCCAAAAAGAACTTTACATGCTTGTGACAAACCCACTTGTACAGGAACAAATACAATATTTTCACATCCTTGGTTCTGAGTCTTAACGTTGGCACGGTGGCTCTGTGGTTAGCACTGCTGCCTTACAGCGCCAGGGACCCAGGTTTGATTCCACCCTCGGGTGACTGTCTGTGTGGAGTTTGCACATTCTCCCCGTGTCTGCATGAGTTTCCTCTGGGAGCTCCAATTTCCTCCCATAGTCCGAAGATGCGCAGGGCTAGATGGATTAGCCATAGGAAATGTAGGGTTACAGGGATTAGATGGCAGGGGGTGGGGTGGTGTGTAGGGTGAGTCTAGGTGGGATGATCTTTGGAGGAGCAATGTAGACTTGATGGGCTGAACAAGCTGCTTCTACACTGTGGGGATTCTATGAATTCTATTCTATGTGCTTACTTTTGTTATTGAATGTGGATCAGAGAGAAAAGCAGGTGAAAAGTGCATTCATTCTTCTCCAGCTTACCAATGACATTTAGCTGAAGATTAGCTGAGGCTGAGCCACAGTCACTCTTGAGTTTCAAAGTGATGTTCCCGCTGTCCTCCCTTACACAGTGCTTTAGTACTAATACTGCCTGTGTAGGACTCTTCTCTATCTCAGTGTTAGCATCCTCAAACACCTCAATGCCATCCTTGAACCACATCACTTTAGGAATGGGTTTCCCCTTAAATGGGATCTTAATAGTTGCGGTCTGGCCTGCCTTAACAGTGATCGGGTCCTTGGCCAACAGTGATAGGACTTCAGGATCGATAACAGGTGGATCTGCAAAAAAAACAAGAGATGACAATGTAGTCCAGCCTCCAAAAGCTGTGGTCCCATTATGCCAAGCATCTAATCCTATTTCAGCAGCGTAATGTAGTTGTTTCCACTTTCGGTTAAAGCAGTAAGATATCATGACTTTGATCTCACGTGTGTAGGCAAAAATCTGGCAGATGGACCATAATGTTGGAAAATATGCATTTGTTCAATTTGGCAGGAAGAATGACAAAATTGAGGATTACTTAACTGGAGGATCGTTACAGAATTCCAAGGTGCAGAGGGATTTTGCATGTTCCGGTGCTCGAGTCACAGAAAGTTAGCATGCAAGTACAGCATACAATCAAGGAGGGGACTGGAATGCTATCCTTTATCATGGGAGTGTATGATCACAGGAATAAAGATGTTATGCTTCAGTTGTAGTGGACTCAGTGAGAGTACATCTTGTGCAGTTTTGGTCTTAATATTTAAAGAAGAATGGAAATTCATTGGAGGAGGTTTACTGCATTGATACCTGGAATGAGTTGGTTGTCTTATGTAGATTGACTGGACAGGCTGGACTTGTTTTCATTGGAGTTTGGACAAGTGAAGGGCACTTTGACTGAAGTTTATGGAATCCTGAATGGTTTTGACAACAAGGGCGATGTTTCCTCTTATGGGTCAGCTCACAACTAGGCGAGATCTATTTTAAAATCAGAGGTCGTTCTTTTAAGACAGGAATGAGAAGAATTTTTTTTCTTTCTCAGAGGGCAATTTTGCCTCAGAAGATAGTGAAATCTGGGACACAGAATTTTTTGGGGCAGTTGTGGATAGAATCTTGTTGGACAAGTGAATCAAGGGTTTTCACAGTTAGATGTAAATGTGTAATTTGAAAGGCAAATAGATCCTACTGTGTTGCACAGCAGACTCAAGGGGATTAACAGTCTCATTCTAGTTTGTATGATTATACATTCATATTCAGGCATCAGCTGGGCACACGAGGGAAAAGAAAGGTCAAGGAACCAAGAGAGATAGTAAGAACTACCGATGCTGGCATCAGAGATAACACAGTGTGGAGCTGGAGGAACACAGCAGGCCAGGCAGCATCAGAGGAGCAGGAAAGCTGACGTTTCGGGTCGGGACCCTTCTTCAGGAAAAGGAACCAAATCTCTTTCAATTCAGTTGAAGTCTATTATTTCTCTCAATGTTTCTTGAAAAATTAATTGAATTGAAAGCCAGTCAGATTCAATAAGCACTAGGTGATCTGCTTCACCAGATTACTGCCCAGGAACTAAAGCTGAATATTTGCCTCCAAGTATCTAATATTATTGTTTGCAAATCAATATAAGAAACTGCAAATGTAATGTCCTGTAGAGCAACGGCAATACCTGCAATGGACAGTACTGCCTCACTCTCTGCTCCTTTTGCTTTGAATGTATACTTTCCTTCACTCTCATCATCTGCTTTATTGATGATCAGTTTGTGCACTGCTCCTTGTTTCACAATCTGTATGTTTGCTGTGTCTGTAATCTGAACAAAACACAAACAATACATTAGGAAGAAAAAAGTTGACAGAATAAGGGTTGGGAATGAGAAGGGAAATGTTTACAGCCCAATATGACCCAGATTTCTTAACTAAGTGACGGCAGCAATAGTGATGTGGGCAGGATTTTAACATCGGGTTGGTATCCTGACATGCATGCATATTCAGATCCTGACTCTACACCCTATGTTGACAACACAAACACTTCTGTATTTATTTGCAAAGTCTGTCATTGGCATTGTCACCTCCAAACAGCAGTGATAAGTTCTATAGAAGCAAAAAGTGGAAAAAGCCAGGTCTAAGGCAGCAGCCAGTGGCAGAGATTGTCAATGCTGGCAATTGCCCAAGGAATGGAAGAGGGTGCTGAGCAAAGAGCAATCAGAAATGAGTCCACCCCTACTTCTCCCCCCTGCAAAAGGAGACTCAAGATTTTCTGGGATTCCTCACTGCAGCCGAAAGTGGCAAATAGAAAAAATGTTCTATTCCCTGCCAGTGGCAATAGACAGCGTGCAAAGCTCATGAACAGGGCACAGTAGGAGATGAATAATGAGGTCAGTGACAGATGGGTGTTGAAGAGGAACTGGATGTAGTTTGGAATCGTTTCAGAGACCTCCTTTGGATTCAAAAATGTGAGTGCAAAGAAGAAAGGAACCTAACCACCCAGCAGGCACCAGAGAAAAGAGGAGGGTGCGTGGAGTTCGCCTGACCATGGGAGAGTTGTGTGCTCTGCAGCCTCTATGACCCATAGTCAGAATCCTGATGCTAATAGACAGGAGGCTGGACTGCAGAATACAACACGCAAGTTAATAACTGAGAGTGGTGAGGGAGGGAGGCGCTGTCCAGACTGCATCTTTCTTCAAGTGGAAAGCCAGCTGGACACTGAATGTCAGGGGCCGTGAGAGGGCATGCCTGGAATCATAGAATTCCTATAGTGTGGCCCATTGAGTCCACCCAGACAAACAGCATCAAACACAAACCCATCTCCCTACTCTTTCCCTGTAACCCTGCATTTCCCATGGCTAATCCACCTAACTTACACAACTCTGGACACTACAGGCAATTTAGCACAGCCAATCCACCTAACCTGTACATCTTTGCACTGCAGGAGGAAACCAGAGCACTCAGAGGAAATGCACATGGATAGAGGGAGAATGTGCAAATGACACACAGACAGTTGCCTGAGGGTGGAATTGAACCCAGGTCCCTGGTGCTGTGAGGCAGCAGTGCTAATCACTGAGCCACTGTGCCACTGAATGTCAGGAACAATGAGAGGGTGTGCCTAGGATATCAGGCACAGTGAGAGGGTATGCAGGGATGCCATAGCTGGTATCACTGTTATTTTTTTCGAGGAACTGGCTCTTATATTGGCTAGATTGCAATGCCAGAAGAACCCCCAGTCTGAGAAATAGAGGTCCAGCATAGACTGATTGAAAATATCTTAACATCCCCATGTTCAGGGAACGCATGACAATCGCATTAAGTGCAGTAAAGACGGAGATAAATACATTCTCGATTAGTAAGGGTATCAACAGTTATAGGCAGAAG
This sequence comes from Rhincodon typus, assembly GCF_021869965.1. Taxonomy (NCBI): domain Eukaryota; kingdom Metazoa; phylum Chordata; class Chondrichthyes; order Orectolobiformes; family Rhincodontidae; genus Rhincodon; species Rhincodon typus. The sequence continues at coordinate 4,207,082 of NC_063348.1, forward strand.
GCAGGAGAATGGGATTGAGAAACATCAGCCATGATCAACTGGTGAAGCAGATTCAATAAGCCGGATGGCTTAATTCTGCTCCGATGTCTAATGGTCAAATTATCTAAAGTTGGAGATCCAAAGAGACTTATGGTCCAAGTACTTAGATGGTCAAAGTATCATGGGCAGGTACATAAAATAATCAGAAAGCCAAGCCTTTCTGTCAGGAGGACGACAATACAAGGGGATGGAAGTTATGCTATATCTATACAAATGTCTGTTTGTCCACACTGGGGCTGACGGAAGCAGTTCTGAACATTACACCTGCGGATGTGCTGGCTTCGGTCAGAGGTCAGCACAGATTTACCAGAAACATGCCCAAACTTCAAGCGATAAATTTTAAGGAGAGATTGCACAAACTCCTGGAATTGGTAGGTCAACAGACAACTTGATCCATTTTTCAAAATATGAAGGAACTACAAAGAAAGAATTTCTGCTAGTTCGTGAGTCTAGGATTGTATAGGGTAATCTAAAAATAGTTTGAAAACTACAATTGATCTAGCATCTATCGCTATTTGAGGAAAAAAGTTCTAAAATTCAATAAGCCTTTATATGTGGAAGTGTTTCCTAATTTCCCTTCTGAAAAATCTACGATTCGATATTATCCAAAAGTATCAAAATTATTGAACAAAGGAGTGTATATAATTAGATTGTGGATCAACGTGCTCTAAAAATTGCAGAACAGGCTTAATTTACAAAATGACCTACTCCTGCTCTTATATTCTTCTTCTCCTATGTTCAGATGGATGAGTAGGAATGGATGGAATAAAGGTGTGTAACATTGCACATAGTGAATAAAGGGAAAATACTGTCAGTATTAGTCATGATGTATGGCATTCATACTGCAAGTAAAAGTTTTCTCAGAATCAGTGGCTAAGGGGCTAGTGCTGCTACCTCACAGCACCAGGGACCTGGGTTCAATTCTACCCTCAGGTGATTGTCTGTGTGGCGTTTGCACATTCTCTCTGTTTCCTCCTGCAGGCTAGGTGGATTAGCAATGGGAAATGTGGGGTTAAAAGATAGGTCTGGATAGAATGTTTTTCGGAGAGTCGGTGTAGACCCATTGTGCTGAATGGCCTGTTTCCGCGCTGTAGGGATTCTATGGAAATCTTTACTATAACTTAAAATAACAATCTGCTGCTATATACATACCTCTTTCCCATCTTTTAGCCACACTCCATCAACTTTCTCATCATTTAGTACCACACAGAATTCTGCAGGTTGGCCTGTCTGAGGGTGGGCATCAGACATTCCACTCTTAACTGTGGCAAACCGATCTGAGAATGTGTGAAAATAAAGCATATGTTAATGTGTAGTGCACGCAATAAGACAGTAATTTTATCACAGTCATAAACTGCACTGTGTTTGTCACTATATCAATTATTTATCATTCCATAAGTCAGACATATACATTACTTGAAAAAATTGCAGACGTTCAGCTTATTTCCTTTGTTAAAGGTCAGACTTCAACTGACTTTGTTAATGCTAAGTTGATGAATGGCAAAAAGAAAATGAACCCAGGCTGCTGCTTAGTCTGATGATAGGTTCAAGTATCAAGGTTGTAAGTTAAAATCAGAAAATTAAGAGGGAAAGAAGTCAGATGAAATGTTTTCACTCAAAGAGCAACAGAGGTATGAAGAGGGATCCTATTGTAGCATAGTGATAGTGTCCCTTCCCCTGGACCAGGAGGCCTGGGTTCATTGTCCCACCTGCCCTGGAGGTGTACAACAACATTGCTGAATGGGTTAATCAGGAAAAATGGATTTAATTTTTTTTTAAAAGGGTGTGAAATTGATTAGTACGGGAGCCCAATGAAAGGAATTGAGTTCAAAAACGAATGGAATGGACCTCAGGAGAGAAAAGGGCTGAGGATGGGGCTGATTGATATGCTAAGGAAGTGGACTAATTAGCTCAGCTTTCAAAAAGCTCAGACTTCTTCCGTCTGACCGTTTGCTTCTGTTTTCCGAAAAGTTGTCTCTTCTTACCTTGAACATTTAATGTGCAGGCACAGGTGTACTCTCGATCATCATTGTCTTGCATGGCAACAACTGTGTACTCCCCACTGTCCTCAAGCTCAGCATCATCAATAATCAGCTCAACCCGTCTTCCTTCATGTATCATATTGTACTTTGGGGACCTGGTGATCTCTTTGCCATTCTTTAACCACTTGATTCGGACATCTTTGGAGCTCAGTTCACATTCCAGTCTAGCTTGGCCTTTTTCCTTTACATGCACATGCTTCAAGGCACTTGGGAACTGGATAGGGAGTCCTGTGGAGATTGAAGAAAACTAAGAATGTTTAAACAATCACTGTATAAGTTTCCTTCAAAAAAAACCACAGGAGATTTTATCTGAGAACATTTGCTCAAGCTCTGCAAACTGCTGTCCTGAATTATTATATTTTGATAATGGACTGCCAATAGAGATTACTGCTCTTCCCTCTTCCAATGCCCCCATGCTACATAAACAGACCTCGTCTCAGAAATCTACGTTCAAGTTGAGCATTTTCACCTTCATTGCCAAGGAGTAGATTATCTGGCCACTGCAGAGCACTGATTTTCACTGATTTCAAAGGGATGAAGATCAGACAGCTTGTGAAGCTAAAAATTACCCCCCAAAAATGTTCTGTTTCTACACCTCTGTTAATATTGCCTGAACTAGTTAACAGATTGTAGGTGACAATGATATTTCTTTATTCATCTTCTTTTCCCAGTGGAAATGCTGGATAGTCAATTACTTAGGATGGTATTTGGTTGTGACTTGCAAATCAGAAGCTTCAAATTATTGTTCGGAGCACTTTTAGCTACATGAGTGAGTACAATCGGATGAACTTCTGTGTTTACTATTTTAAGAAAGTCATTAACTCGTATATACATAAAGGCTTAATTGAAGACATTTACCCAATGGTGCATAAAGTAATTTGGACTTTCTTTAAAAATGTACGAGCTAATTGTGGTTAAGTTAGATTCATGTAAATTGTGATGATACAACTGACCACAGTAAAAGAGAAGTCTCCAGACTAGAACGAGCATGTGTTCTCAGACACCACACTAGAGAGCTGTATTTGAGAACATGGGATATAAAGGAGTGCAAACAAGGGAGTATCGCAGCACATTAGCAGTTGAAGACACTTGTATAGTGATATCGGGCAAACAGCTTCAGGGGACAGTGTATGTGCAGATACCCACAGCCTTTTGCATTGATGTATTGGGCTTCTCCATCATTGAGCATTGGGGTATTTGTGGAGCCTCCCCCTTCTCTGAGTTGTTTCATTGTCCACCACCATTCACAACTGGATGAGCAAGACTTCTTTGATCTGATCCATTGATTGCCGAATTGCTTAGCTCTATCTACCAGTTGCTACTTATGCTGTTTGGTGTACATGTAGTCCTGTGTTGTTGCTTCAGCAGGTTGGCACCTTATTTTTAGATATGCCTGGTAATGCTCTTGGAATGCCATGGGATATGCTGGGCTATGAGGTTACAGATTTTGTATGAGCATAATTCTACTGCTGCTGATAGCCCACAGCACCTCATGGCTGCCCCGTTCTGAGTTGCTAGATCTGTTGGAACTTTACCTTTCTTCGTGCCACACAGCACAGTGAAGGGTATCCTCAATGTGAAGACAGGAGTGCGTCTCCACATGCACTTTGTAGTGGTCACTCCTACAGATAGTGTCATGGACCAATATATCTGCCACAGGTAGCTTGGTGAGAATGGGGTCCAGTATGTTTCTGCCTTTTGCCAGTTCCTTTACCATCTGCCACAGATCCAGTCTAAAAGCTCTTTCCTTTAAGACTCAACCACCTTGGGCAGTGAATAGTGATGTCGAGTCACTCTTGGTGATGGGCTTTGAAGTCACCCACCAGAGTAGTTTATGCATCCTTGCCACCCTCAGTGCTTCCTCCAAATGTTGCTCAACACATAAAAGTACTGATTCATCAGCCAAAGGGAGGTGGTACATGGTAATCAGCAAGATGCCTACTTGCCTGTATTTGACGAGATGTTATGAGTCTTTGTGGTTTTCACAGTCAATGTTGAGGACTTCCAGGACAACCTCCTCCTGACTGTACACCACACTATATACTTTTGCTGGGTCTGTCCAGGAATGGTAACAGTGTAAGGTACATTCCATGAGTGAGACTATGTCAGACTGTCATTTGACTGATCTGTGAGAGAGCACTCCCAATTTTGACACAAATGCCAAAATGTCAGTAACAAGGACTTTGCAGGGTCAATAGCTCTGTGTTTGTCAATACCATTTCCATAGATTGATGCCAGGTGGTTCATCTAGTTTCATTTCTTCTTTGAGATTTCAGCACTTTGATCCAACTGAGTGACTTGCTAGGCCATTTCAGAGGACAATTAAGAGTCAAACATATTACTGTGGGTCTGAAGTCACATATAAACCAGACAAGGACAGAAAATGTCCTACCCTAAAGGGTATTCATGAACTAGATGGTTTTTATGACAATCAACAATGGTCATCATTCGACTTTTAATTACAGATTTGTTAAAATTTAAAGTCCATCACCTGCCACGGTAGAATTATAATCCCAGTCCCAGAGTATTAGCTGAGTTTCTGGATTACTAGTCCACCTACAGTATCACTACAGCATTGCTCATAACTGACTGACTATCATGGATGTCCAGAGGGAGACAATTCAGGTCACTATGTTCAGACCAACTCTCTGCAACAGCATCTTAGCCAGTCCCACTCTTCAGCGTTTTTCCTATCAACCTGCATTTTCTTTTCCACTTCAGGTGCTATCCAAGCTCTTTTCAAAATCTTTGCTTCTTATCAAGGCCCTGAAGTAAAACCATCCTGCTTTCGTATTCCATTCTCCTTGCAATAAATGCCAACATTCCAGTTGTATTTCAAATTACTTGCTGCATTTGCAAACAAACCTCTTCAGATCTGTGTAATAGGATGCCCAAATCTCTCTATACCATTGAGCTTTATAGTCTCTTTCCATTTAGATGGTACTCTGCACTTCTGTTCTTCCTGCCAAAGTAGATGAATTGACATTTTTCCACATTATATTCCATCTGCCAACTCTTTGTCCACTCACTTAACCTATTTAGATTCCTTTGTATACCCTATCTCCTCTTCACAATTCATTTCCCTACTTATTTAGGTGTCTTTGAGAAATTTGGCTGCTATGTATTCAGTCCATTAATCCAGATCATTGATATAAATTGGAAATAGTTGAGGCCCAGCAACTAATTCCTCTGGCTCACCACTAGCTAATTTGCCAATCTGAAAAGACACATTAAATCATATATTGTGCTTTTTTAAAAACTAAATAATTCTTTATCCATATTAATCTGTTACCCCTTACACCATGTGCTATTGTCTTGTGTAGTAAGCTTTATTATTGTTCCCTATCACAAGCCTTTTGGAAATCCAAGTACTCCACATCTATTGGTTTCCTCTTGTCAAATTGTTACTCCCTCAGACAATATGATATTACTTTAGTATTGTTTCTCTTTCAACAATCCATGTCAACTCTGCCTGATCACATTATAATTTTCTAAATATCTTGCTGTAACCTCTCTAATAATGGAAACGAGCCATTGTTTTCACTGTCTCTAATTATAAAGCCTAGGATCCTTTATGCCTCTCACTTTCCGAAACTGCCTTCCCACAGTCAGTGATTTGTGTATATTTCCACCAAGGACCCCCTGCTCTTGTATCCTCCTTCAGAATTGTATGGATTATAGTGCTTCTCCTTTCTTCCTAACAAAATCTACCATTTCACACTTGTCCCCGTTAAATTCCTTCTCCAACGTGACAACACATCTCACTGGTCTGTTGACACCTACATCACATCAAAGTTCACAACATTTCCAAATTTTGTGTCATCTGCAAATTTTGAAATCGCACATTCAGGATTATTAATACATATCAAGATAAACAATGGCCCTAATGCATACTGACTCCTGGCAAACTGTACTGTATACCTTCCTCCAGACTGAAAAACAAGCTCCCTGAAAAACAAGCTCCCACCAAGTCTCTGCTTTCTATCACTCGGACAACTTCGTAACCCTGCAACAATTTTCCTTTTCTTCCATGAATTTCAGCTTCTAAGCAAGACTATTGAGCCAATTTGATAAAATATCTTGAAAGTCCATACCAACCACTACAATATCATTACAGTCATCAACAATCTCGGAAAAGCTCAGTCAAGTAAACAAGGTTTGCCTATGCCAAATCTTTGCTGTCTTTTAACAAATATTCTTTTGTTCTGGGACTGTAACTTTTGTCCCAGTTATTATCTCTAAAAGCTTTTCAACTATCAATGTTAAACTGACTGGCCTGCAGTTGCTGGTTTATACTTAAAATGTTTTTTTGACACAAGTATATCATCTGGAACTCTCCTGTCCTCTGGTCCCACACATGTATCTTCTTGTAATTCATTCACAGGATAATGGCATCGCTAGCTAGATCAGCATTTATTGCCCATCTCTGATTACCCAGAGGGCAGTTAAGAGTCAATCACATTGCTTTGGGTCTGGAGTCACACGTAGACCAGACCAAGTAAGAATGGCAGTTTCATTCCCTAAATTAGCAAACCAGATGAGGTTTTCTGATAATCAACAGTGGATTCATGGTCATCATTAGACTCTTAATTCCAGATTTTTATTGAATTCAAATTCCATCATATGCCATGGCAGGATTCAAACTCAGGTCCCCCAGAATGTTACCACTAGCAGCCTGGCAATAACACCACTGGGCCATCACCTCCCCTAATCTAAGGGGAAATGGAAGATTATGGTCAGAGTCTCTGCAAATTCTACCCTTACTTTATCCAGGATCTTCACAGACAATCCAACTTGTCAACCTTAAGCACAGTCAATCTTTTTAATATCACCTCTTCGTCAATGTCTTTTTATCATCCAGAATTGCAACTGTGTCTCATTCACCTTAATTAGAATCTTGCAGCAGTGAGAGGCTTCTTGACTGCCAACTGGAGAGCTAGCAAGAGACACACATTATCGCTTTTCAAAGAGGACCACAACATTCTGTACCACTCATGCATTTACTAGACCTTCCACAGGATCAAAAACCCCAGGCTGATGATCCACCTGCCAGCCAAAAAGAGGTTGGCCACTCTTCTTCACTTAGCACAGTGCGGCTAGTACTACACCTACCCAAAGCCTCAGATGAAGGAATGACTTAGGAGCAGGTGAGCGATAGTGGGAAGAGTGCCACTGGATGGGAGACACAGTTCAAGGGAGAGACAGCCAGTCAGCAGGAAAGGTGGAGGTTGGCTCTCAACCGGACCCTCCTGTACGATGCCAAATAGTGTCAAGCAGGCACTGAGTGTCTTTGAGTGAGGGGCCACTGCCAGGAACCCACAAGCAAATAAGCCAGGGTTCTGAGGAAGGGTCACCGGACCCGAAACATTAACTCTGTTTTCTCCTTCACAGATGCTGCCAGACCTGATGAGCTTTTCCAGCAACTTTGTTTTTGTTCCAGGGTTGCTTGCCATGCTCCCCATCATGGTGCATTCTCCGTACCCACTGCTGGGATAATACCAACAGCACTGAGATGAGGGCCTTAAGTGTGGACTAACTGTCCAAAGGCTTCAATTGGTGGCAGAATGAGTAGGCAATCCACAGGCCTCCTGCCGTAGATTTCATCTGGATGGACGGCTGAAAGAAATGGGGCCTCTTTCTGCCAACTTCATTCCTGATTCACTCCTGTGCCACCAAACCAATACTGAGAGAGCACAAGTTTCAGCCCTATAACAGTGGTGGCACCTTTTTCGTGTGTAAAGAGCTACATATAAAGAACTAATTTAGTCCCTCAACTATCCTAATTCCATGCATAGAAACACTTTATGGTTCCTAATTTTCCCCAATTTTCTTTTTACAATTTATATGCTGAGGGAAATTTTTGGATTCCTTTTATATTCGCTGCCAGTCTCCGCTTGTATTCTGTCTTTGACCTTTTACTTCCTTTGCTCAAACTTTCTACATTCAGCCTTATTTTTACATTAGTTATCAATCTGAATCTCTTACACACGGTCTTTTTCTGCTTCATTTTACTCTCTATTTTTCTTATCATGCAGAGAGCTTTGACTTTGGATGCTCTACTCTTCCCCCTCGTGGGAATGTACCTCAACTGTAGCCAAACCATCTCTTCTTTAAATTCCGAAAACTGTCCCTTTACTATTTATCCTGTCAGCTTTGACTTCAGTCCACCTTGGACAGCTCTGCACTCACTCCACTGAAATTAACCCTACTCTAATTTAGTATTCTGAATTTCATTTCCTCATTGTGCTTTACAATGGCTGATTAAGCATTGTGACACTGTGGCGACTGCTCTGCTCCAACATGTTCCTCCACTAACAACTTCATCCATCCCATTCCCCAGAAACAGATCCTTCTTCACTGGGTCAGAAACATGCTGGTCAAGCAAATTCTCCTGAAAACCCTTCAGAAACCATTCTCCTTCTTGCTCCTTCACACTACTATACATCTACCTTAAGCTAACTGAAAACTCCTGTTATTACTCATGTATGGTTTTAGCACCTCTCTGTAACTATCGTGTTAAATTTCTCCTCTAAAATGCTGGCAAAATCCCAGTATTAAATGGGTAGCAGGCTGAGATGGTCTCAGTTTCCATTAATATACATTAAATGAGCCCCTTTGCTGATTTTTTTACATAATAATAATGGCTTTAAGATCCACTGAGAATGACAGTCAAGCTGAACAAGGTCAATGGATGCCACCACTATTTGATTCATACTACCCTACCTCAAAGAGGGTAGTACAAACAGATTTACTTAAAAAAGAAGGCCTTGCTCTTTTAAGTGACTCCAGCAGCCTGCTGTAATCGCTGAGGGTAAAACGTACGGGCTATCTGCAGTTGTGATTTGGAGGTTAGGTTGTCTGCAGAAAAGCTGTATTCGCCAACATCAGATGGTCGCACATCTTTGATTTTCAAGGTATGGGTCAGTCCATCCTCTGACACGATGATGTCATGCTTGTCATCTCTCTTCACCTTGACACCTTGAAATTTCCAGCAGACAGTCGGCACCTTCTTAGTGAGGCGGCACTCAAAGGTTCCTGTTTGTCTCTCCATCACCTTTATAGGTTTGAGTTCCACCCCAAACCTAAGTGGCTCATCTGTGAGAAAAGTCATTTAAAAACAATATTTAGTGAGATATTTACAGTGCAATAACATCACAGCCTTGAACAGTAATAGAACAGATAATTTTTTTACTTCCTCAAGAATTAAGACTTGGTTACTCATTTTCTTGGGATTCCACCATTTTATTTTCCTTTCCATTTCTGACAAACAGTACCCACCTGGCATTGTGATTACTCCCATGGTGACAACAATTACTTTTACATAGCTGTTTTAACATAGTAAAATGTCCCAAGGTGCATTAAAGGAGTGTAATGAGACAAGACACTGGCACCATACTATTGTTTTGAGACGTGTTGGACAAGAGCTAACCTATTAATGTAACAGGCAGTTAAGCAGGTTATTTAATTAATTGATTAGTTTGTTGACTGCTTAGTTATGAAGGGAGGGGGTTTCAGGAGGGGCTTGTGTTTGCAAATTGCTGCAATTCTGAATAGTTAGTAAATTCTATTCACAAAGAAAGGTTTCTGTCTCACTGACTATCTTGAATCCAGATTGACTTTTGAGTAAACTGAGATATATTGGGCACTTTGCAACACCAAGAGTGGCTACATTAGGAGCGTTAATGATCTTGCAATGTTATCTAGGAAGAAATGGCCTGATTAAGGTAGTGAATATCCCACAGGATGGCTTTAGTGTGACCTATTTCAGCATCAAGTTTGCCGGATGGATAAAGCACTCATGATTTATTTATGAGGTTATCTATTTATGTTGTTTCAATACTGGCATGATGTTTGATTGGCACCTCATCCATCACCTTCCTATATTCATTCCTATCACCACTGCTACACAGTAACAGCAGTGTGTACCCCTACAGTAAGATATACTGCAGTAACTCACCAAGGTTGCTTTGACAGGACCTTACAAACCATGCAACCTCTACCATCTTAGAAGAATAAGGGCAGCAGATGCAAGGGAACACCACCACCAGCAAGTTCTCCTCCAAGCTACCTAACTTGGAACAATATCACCATTCCTTAACAATCACTGGATCAAAATCCTAGAATTCCTTTCTTAACAGCACTATGTATGCTGCTACATCCCAAGGACTGTAGCAGTTCAAGTAATGGGTTCAGCATCACTTTCCCCGGGGCAGTTAGGGTTGAAAGATTAATGTGAGCCTGGCAAGGGCTGCCCACAATTCTGTAAATGAACTTTAAAAAATAGGACAGGCTATTTTCCCAGAGGACAACAGCCAAAATTAGACACCAAACTAATACATAAGCCAGAAAAAAATAGTCAGTAGAGGAATATAGGGAGTGCAGCGAAAACAGCCAGCAAATACAAAGTGAAGAAGGTTATCTAAGATTACAAAGAGATCTTGATCAATTGGCTCAATGGTCTGAAGACAGGCAGATGGAGTTTAATCTGATAAATATAAGGAATTGCATTTTGATAAAACAAACAAAGGCAGGACTTATACAATCAAAAGTAGGACCTTTGGTAGTGTTGTAGAACAGAGAGACCTAGGGGTTCGGGTACATAATTCTTTGAAGTCTTAAACATATATAGATACGATGGTTAAGAAGGTGTTTAGCGTGCTTGCCTTCAATTACCCAGACCCTTGAGTATAGGAGTTGGGACATTATGTTGAGGTTGTACAGGACATTGATGAGGCCTCTTCTAGAGTACTGTGTCCAGTTTTGGTTGCCCTGCAATAAGAAGTATATTATTAAGCTGGAGAGGGTTCAGAAGAGATTTACCAGGATGTTGGCAGGAATAGAAAGTTTGAGTTATGAGGAGAGGCTGGATAGGCTGAGACTCATTTTACTGGAGCATAGGAGGTTGAGTAATAACTTATAGAGGTTTATATAATCATAAGGGATATAGATAAGGTAAATAGCAGACGCTTTTTCCATCGGGTGGGGGATTTCAAGCGTAAGAGAGCATTTTTTAAGGTGAGAGGAGAAAGATTTAAAAAAGATATGGGAGCTTTTTTTTTTACAGAGCGTGGTTTGTGGATGGAATGAACTTCCAGAAGAAGTCGTGGATGAGGGTACTGTTACAATGTTTAAGAGGTGTCTAGAGAAGTACATGAATAAGAAATATTTGGAGGGATACGGGCCAAGTACAGGCAGGTGGGACTAGTTTAGTTTGGGATTATGGTCGGCATGGGCTGGTTGGACCGAAGGATCTGCTACCATGCTATATGACCCAATGACTCTAAATATTGGCTAAATGTGCAAGATGAGGGGAGAATAGGTAAGATCTATGATTGACAAAATGAGATAAAGATGTGGAAAACCAGAAAACATAGTATGAGTTCAGAAAACACCTAAGAAGCAGGTGATATGAAAGGGAAACTATGGAAATGAAACAAATGGATTTATGGGTTGAACACTGCAGCAGTGGTAAGGTATTTCTCAGTTAGAACCATCTTGCTAAGAGTAGGTTGCATTTAGCATAAAGCAATGATCTACCATTATCTCAAAGAAAAACTGGCTGACAACTTTATGATGCATGTTGAATGACCTTCGGTGGGGGTGCTGCATGGAATTTGGACAATGTATGATAGATGAGAATTTGAGGTTGGAAATCAAGCTTCGGCATTATAAAATATGTTGAGTTGGACATTAAGTAGAATGCATCAAGAATGGCTTTCCATCAACATTCTTTCAAAGAATGCATTAATTACATCCTTATGATTCAGGCCAAGTCCACACAAGAAAGACAACTTTGCATCTAGGGAAGAAACAGTTAATAAATTTGACATAGTATTTGTGAATCCAGACCAGACATGATGGCGGTTACAATGTATCGGAATTGATTGGTTTGACAAAACATGCTACTATTGAGGAAGCCTTGATAGCAATTCAAGTTTCCAACTTTAGATGATCCAGAAGATATTAATTTAGTTGTTTTTTTTAATGATAGTGTGCATGGCAATCTTCCAAATTGAGTTCGAGGGTGGCAGGGGTTATCCTATGCTTGGTGGGAAAGAAGAATAAATCTGTCCACTGGTTTAGGAAGCCAAGAAAATAAGAACGATATTTAAAAGTTACTTAGTTACTAAATCGTTAATACAAATTATATAAATATAAATTACAAACATAGAGGTTATTTATCCAATGTTCTACAGAATATCTTGCACTATAGGCAATCTGAGAAATGTTTATCCATATAATTGGACAATTGTTCCCTTTGGCATAATGTATATTCAACAAGGGGTGCTACTTAGATAAAGGTTGAAGTTTGACCTTGCTTTCATAAAGGAAATGTTAGAAAGAAAATTCCAGTTTAAAGTTGCTTAACACAAGTCATCAATCAGATCATTTCACAAACAGAGGTACTTGCCTAGGAATTTATTGAATATTCTTGAAGAAGAATGTCAGAGGATGTAGGGAGTTACTTAAAAAATGAAAAAAAAAATCAATTTTTGTTTGTGTAGCTTAGTGATTGTGTTTTTTCTTAAAAGAAAAAACAGACGATTGATTGTATTATGTAGAATATCAAAAAGTATATAATTTTGTTGCTGATCTATTGTATTATAAGATACAAAATATGAAAAAATCATTTTGTTTACATTTCACCAGTTTTTTTCAAGGATTGCTTGTATGCCTTCAAAATGTTTTGATATCTATTGATATAGCAAGTAGTTAAGTTCGTGATTGGAGTCAACTGATTAATTAATTGACTGTGTGGATTTTACTGGGTGTGCATAGGTACATAGGGATACCTGCCTGGGTTTGAGCATACTTCTGCAAAGCTACTTGTCCTAACGAGTTAGTTTGACTCTCGTGATGATGTTCTAGCAGTGATGGACTTTTACAAGCCCTTCCAAAGCCATCTCAAGCTCCACCCATTTCTTGGTGTACAATGATCCCTCACCAGGATTCCTGCTGCTGAGAGGTTACCTGTCAGTGCCCAGTGTGTGTTGCAGTTTGATGCACCAGTAAAACAGAAGTTAGCTTTGGATTTAAAAAGCAACTTCCACAACACAGAACAAAACAACTCTTAAGTACTTTGCAGTTAATTAGCTTTTTAAAAAAATATAGTCTCTAGTCAAAACAGGAAGCATGACTGGCAAAATGAGATAAAGATGTAGAAGACCAGATAACACAATGTGAGTTCAGAAAAAGCACCAAAGAAGCAGATGATACAAAAGAGAAGCTATGGAAATGAACCAAATGTGTTTATGGGTTGAATATTGCAGCAAGGGTAAGATATTTCTCGGTTGGGCCCATCTTGCGAAGAGTAGGTTGCGTTTAACATAAAGCAATGATCTACCGGTATTTCAAAGAAAAACTGCAAACATCTTAGCGATGCATGTTCGATGATTTTCTGTGGGGACGCTGCACTTAATATGAGCAATGCATGATAGATGGGAGTTGAAGGAATACAGGAAGCACAGCAACCAATTTATTCTTAGCAAGATCCCACGAATAGCCCACATCCATGAATGAAAAAGATGAAATTACATGATAATGATCAGCGAATCCACGTTAGTATCTTTGGTTGAGAAATAGTGGTTGATTTAGAATCCATACACAAGTCCCCTAAACTTCTTCAAAGTAATGCCATGGGATTCACCTGAAGATTGATGGAACTTTGGTTGTATGTCTCAGCCATACCCACCTGCAGTTGTCCCAGAAGCCTGGATGCCACCACTGGGCCACATCTGACACATGCAACACCAGAAGACGCAAAGGTTGAGACCTGTGTGGGCAAATAAGAGGAGGCCAGATGGCAGAGGGGGAGGTTTCGTTTTGGGAGGTCTTTGTGTCTTTACTGCAACTTTGTGAAGCCTACTGCATCTTCCACACGATGATCTTGGAAAGCGGCAGCAAGTTAGTTGAACATCAGGAAGATCTGCCAGGGATTACAATGTCCCTATGCCCATCACAATGAGTTGCTTGTGGTGGCTTGGAAAAGTGTGATCATTGGCAAATGCCCCCAGTTGTGGAAAATAGATATACAACTGGTCAGAGTGTTCACCCAAGGACCCACTACACAGTATTACAGTCACCTTACGCAAAATCATCTACTTCTTTGTGCTGGATACCTTTCACTTTCAGTCCCACGGTGAATTTTTTATCTCCTACTACCAGTGTGTATTGACCAGCATCTTTCTGGGTTAGGTTCTTCACAGAAAGCATAAACTTGGTTCCCATTTGCTTAACTTCAAACTTCCCCATTGAGAGTTGTGTTCTTATTGGCTCTCCATCCTGCAATGAAACAGAAGCAGATACAAAATTATTAACTATTTCAGGAGAGCACAGCTGTCTTCAGTGAGCAGAGATAGTAAGAACTGCCAATGCTAGAGACTAAGATAACACAGTGTGGAGCTGGAGGAACATAGCAGGCCAGGCAGCATTAAAGAAGCAGGAAAGCTGACGTTTCGGGTCAGGACCCTTCTTCAGAAATGGGGGAGGGGAAAGGTGCTTTGAAATAAATAGAGAGGGGGGGGTCGGGCTGGGGAAGGTCGGTGGGACGGTGATAGGTGAGTGCAGGTAGACAACAGTGGGGACTGGTCAGTGAGGTGGGAGCAGCGGATAGGTGGGAGAGAAGACAGACAGGTCAAGGAGGCGGGGATGAGAGGGTGGGATGGTCATGGGATGAGGCCGAGGAGATTTTGAAGCTAGTAAAGTCCACATTGAGACCATTGGGTTGTAGGCTCCCAAGGTGGAATATGAGGTGCTGCTCCTCCAGTTTCCGGGTGGCGTCATTGTGACACTGGAGGAGGCCCAGGATGGACATGTCGCCCAGGGAGTGGGAGGGGGAGTTGAAGTGGTTTGCGACTGGAAGGGGTTGTCGTTTGTCACAAACCGAGCGCAGGTGCTCTACAAAGCGATCTCCGAGCCTTTACTAGCTTCAAATTCACACTCTGGAAAGATAAAATCACACATCTGGATTGAGAAGGCTATTAGCTTTAAATTATATTCACTGTTAACAAAAATCCAGACAGTTTTCTTACATCATGAGCAGTGCTAACATTTCAAGAATTTAATTCAAAAAGTCTCTGCTCACTTTATGTTAGTTATTGCAGTACAACTAACGTTTGGAGAAGTTACATTGTACCTTCACTCACCAGTTTCCCACAATGTGCATTAGCAGGTTGTTTGACAACAGGGAGATCATAATTTAGCTGCTCCCATTGTTTTCAATGGAAATAAATAGGGCATGTTTTGCAGTGGGAGGACAATGTGATCCACTAGAAAACTGCTCAGGCAGGAAGATGAAAATTAACTCCAATCTGACATCTCCAGCCACCTCTTTGTTCACCCCAAAGTATCCCATCCAGCTCTGCACACTTTCACAGAGAAACTAGTCAATATTGTACATGATAAATTACCCCAAATTGGGCAGATAAAACAGAAAGAATACTAGATAAATGGTGCTCTCAGCCCAACCACCACCTTCTCAAACTGCACTTTCCACCAAACTTCACCCCCATAGTCTCAGCAAGACAACCCCTTGAGGCCTGATATGTGTAAATCTAAAATGCGATGGGACCATATGACACACACCATTTCCACCTTCCAGCCAACTACTAGTCTTCCCCAGGACCAGCAAGAAGTTGGAAGGTATGTTGGCGCATCAACTGCAATTTCTGGAAGAGTAACTCATTACTTTTTGGGTGGAGGCCCTAAGTGCGGGCACTTCCTGCTTCCATTTGAAGAAGACACAAATGAATCCTTGGTCTTCTGCTCAATCTCATTTGTTCGTATTGCCACTTCTCTGCCTACTCAAATCAATCTGAAATTGTTTCATTCTTCCTTGTTTAAGGTGGTACTTTTCTCTTCCTGTGCCCCTACCATCCAATGAACAATGAGATCAGCAAACTCTTCCTCTTCTCCAAGGATGTGCGAGTTAGGTGGATTGGCCATGCTAAATTACTCAGAGTGTTCAGGGATGTGTAGGTTGGGTGCATTAGCCATTGGAACTGCAGGGTTACAGGGACTGGGTGGATCTGGGTGGGATGCTCTGCGGAGGGTCAATGTGGACTCGATGGGCTGAATGGCCTGCTTCCACACTGTAGAGATTCTAAGTAAATCTCAACACTTGGGGTTCACACTGACATCCTGTGCTACATTCAATCACTGCTAGAATATATTAAATTACTGCAATCTAAAGTGCTTCTCCTGTTCTTCCCTGAAGCATCATTTCCAGTTTCTTGCTTAATCCCTTCCCCATACTTTCCACTGTTCCTTGTCACTTTGTCTCCTTTCTCCCTTCAATTTATGACACCTCATTGCTCTCCAGTTCACCTCCTTCACCCATTTACTTTCATCACTTACATTACACTTAACCCCGACTATTTCTCTTCTCTTGACTTCTATCCACTTTTCCCTTTTCACTGTCATGCATTCCTCCTTTATTGCCAGCCATTTCCCTTTCTCCTTCACACTGTTCCTACCTGAGTACTGGAACAATTGGCCTTGTTTGCATCCTAATGCTTGAAGTGGCTTGCATAGTATGCAGCACAAAGGTCACATCAATGAACAATGAGATTGAGTCTCAGCAGCACTGAGGAGGAAGGACAGTATCCTCAAAAGGAAGATTGTCTGTGTGAAGTACTGACAGTCAGTACATACACTAATTCCAGTCTGTGGTAAATTACGTAATGGAAAATATTGGCTCTGACCACTATTTCATACCACTTGTGTATAAGGACAGACCCAAAAGCAACTTGCCCATGGTGAATTAATCTTTCAAAATTTACTCTCTGGTATCCAACATCAAAAGGATTACTTAGTATTGGAGTGAAAGGTTACATCAAGGTGCACATTTTCACGAGATAAGGTGGTAAAATGAATAATTGGAAGTGAACATAACCGTTATCAGAAATAATAAGAACACAGCTAATTTATCATCTGCAGGAGTTCAACTTCATTGTTGCAGTCAATCCTTATGAAAATAAAAAAGTTCATTATTTGAGCACTTTCCACTGCAGGTTAGACTTTAATCCTGCAGATGTTATCACCAGAACCCTACAGAACACAAAGCTGACTATTCCATAAACTCTCTACTACTATTGCCTTGACATCAAAGAATATAGAGTGATAACTAACTTGACACAACATTATCAACTCAGCACCCTAGATAATAGTGCATAGATCTGGCTGTATCCAACTGCAGCTACGCAGTAAAATCCCTTGCATTATTATTGTAGATGAGACAATGTACAAATGTAAAAAAAATTCAGGATTTGGCTTAAATATTTATGAATATAGTGATGCTGATAACTTCCACAACTAGTCTGATCATCTTGCATTCAGGAAGTTGGTTTATTGCTCAATGCCCCACAAACAACAATGTAACCTATAGATCCGGCAATAAAACATCCTTCTGATCAGGCTATAGAAAATGGTTAAGAACTCCAAGTGCATGACATGTGAGGTACTTTATTTCTCCCATTGGTAGCAATGTTTAAACATTCAGTCTACTATTCCTGCCTCACCTTAAACCATTGCATCTTCATGTTAGGATCCTTCAATTCCAAAACTGTATCAAAGGTAACTGTTGAGTCAACTTTGCCTTCCTGGTCCTCCAATGGCTTTAAAACCTTTACTGCCTGTAAAAGCAAAGTCAAGAAATAAATCACTAATGAGAGCAGATCACTTCTCATCGAACATCTACTACAAGCAAACACAGAAAAAAACTTTCATCTCATCACTTTGACTTGGAATTGAATTCCAGATGTTACGATGATATTATTGAATCTATTGTTCCTCATTCCTGAACTCAAACCTTTGCAAACATTTCCCACCTCAGTTTCTACTTTTTTCTTCATTTCCTTTAAGCGCTTCAGCATTCCCCTGAAATCGGTGAAGCCATACTGCAGGCAAATTTTCTCATAATCCTTCTTATCAGCTTTCATTAAGATCTCCCACATCTCCTTTTCATCTGGAACTTTTTTTTCTTCCTTAGGAGCTGGTGTTGACCTGCAAGTAAACCTCAGTTACTATCAAGTACGATGTATATTCCAGTTCCTCGTTGAGCGATCTCCACATAGCAAGCTGAGGTGAGGAGCTTCAAAATCAGAGTGTATTTTCCTATTTATTTCAAAGGATGAAACATTTATGATCTCTGATTGATGCCTATGAAGCCCAAATTGTGCTGCAGGATCCCAGAAAATGTACCCAATATTTTGGAGGACAAGCACCACCATATGTCTGCTTCATACCCACACTCACACTCTGAATATCTATTATACCAGGAGTGATCAACCAGAGCTCTGTTTGCTCCCTTGGGGTCTGTAAGAGACTTTCAAAGGGTCCACCAAACATAATTGCAGGATATAAGTTCTCATTTGTAAATGGTAAGGGCTATCTAAGGGCTATCTAACTTCTTTACTTTCCTTAGTGATCTTTCTTCAATGACCAGAAATATCCTCAGCAAAGCTGGCCCAATTGGTTTCAATACTCAAATAGAAGACTTCCCACCTTGCTGCTCACTTCTTTAACAGTTACCTGTAAGCTTACAAACACATCAAATTCTGCCAGGGATAATGGTTGGATTAGTTGTAGCTTCTTTAAAACCTAATTTCAACAAGTGCCTGCCTTTACTCGTCATTTTCTTTAGAAGTGAAATATGGATTTCTTCCAGTTTCTCAGTTCATTCATTCAGCTCAATGTTGGCAACCTCCAAACTTCTCATCCCTATGTTCAGTGACCATTGAATATAAGTTTCATTGTTTTATCACTGCTGTTTTAAGAATCTGAATGTTGTTTTAGAACTTACCTTTGCTAGAACAAAGGTCAAAACAGGGGCCAGGTCAATCAAATATCAATCACTTAACTGTCATTTGGTTTTGTTCTCATTTTCCCAATCATATATTTGTATGACTTTATATTTTTATATATTTATGGGCTTTTTCCAAATACAATCACTTTTTACTTTTCCAAATTAAACTATTTTCCTTTTCATCCTCTTTTTTTCTGCTAGGTTTTCTATCACTGATTAACATATGCAGCTTTTGCTGAGTTTGTATGTATTCAGGTGAACCCAATGAACACAGTTTGACCACATTTTTAGAGAGGAATCAGGGCAGGGTGCACTATTGGTACAAACAATACCTAATGTGGTATAAGCAGCTCCTGCCTTTATAGGCAAGTGCACAAGTAATTTTAATTTCGTTTACCTTTATAGATGTTTGTGTGTGTATAGGATGGATGTATATTTTGCATAATTTTAGGAACAAAGTGTGCAATTTGTGCTTTATGATGGCATAACAAAAGCAATATTTGGCAATACGTAATAAAAATGCCTAACATAGGTAATATGTGCTGTGTCATACATGGTAACATACATAGAATATATAGGCTTCCACTGATGTGATACTAGAACAGGAATAACTTGTTTAGATTGCTGGTCAATGCCCTATTAGCCATCTTGAGCTAAATGGCAGTGTGTCCAATATCTGTCAGAAGAGTAAAATAAAGTCTGCCAGGATTTCCCACACCTGATTGTCAGCCAGTGACCTCTACTGGCAAGTGCTTATGTGTAAGAATCTCGTGAAGCTGTAACATATTGACTGGTGGAGCTGAATGAAGTAATTCTCCTTCTGAAGGGTTAAAAGAGATGGTCAAATTCAGTAATAACCTGTTTCCATACAGCACTGACATCAATGGAAACAAAGCATCGAGTCAGTGTGAACATTGATCAATACATACATGCATTGTCCAAGATACCTCAGCAACAGGTTTCATATTAAATAAGTCAAACAATAATAATAAATATATGACAAGTAATAAATATATAATCATTTGCATGATAATTTTTATGCAACAAAATACCATGTTGTGTTACAGTAGGCCTGTGCAATTTTTAATAGAGAATAGTACAGGCTAAGATGATAAAAAGCTTGAGGACAGCTGCTCTATTATATTCCATACTTACCAGACTTCCTCTATACATCTTACAATTACTTGATAATGTCTAAAGTAGACCATTACAAATACTTTGTATATCATATGGTTAATTATTGAATATTCTCTTTATATCTCAGAGAAGACCATTAAACATTCTATTACTATCATTGGTTAAGTATCCTCTATTTATTCCACATTATCTCACAAGTAGCCTCCGGCAATATGCTACTGAATTATTAGCACCCTTTTCTACGTAGCCTATATTTACTGGTTGCATTTTTAAGGTGAGAGGAAAAAGATTTAATAAACGCACGAGGGGCAATTTTTTTTATGCAGAGGGTGGTTCGCATGTGAAATGAACTTCCTGAGAAAGTGGTGGATGTGAGTACAATTATAACATTTAAAAGACATTTGGGTAAGAACATGAATAGGACACATTTGGAGGGATATGGACCAGTTCAGGCAGGTGGGACTAGTTTAGTTTGGGGTTGTGTTTGGCATGGACTGTTTCCGTACCGTATCAGTCTATGACTATATATGTACATACACACATATATGCATATAATATATATATTTGCCTATTGCATTTCCCCTCTTTATGCTCCAGTTACTGTATATCTTCTATGAATCCTTCATTTAACAGCAAGTAGCCTTTATACTTTCTTCTGTTGCTTCTGATCATCTCATTATCCCATCGCCATCTGCAAGAAGCCCTCTTGAAATCTTCCTGAGTAATGCACTAAAGGCTTTACCTTTTCTTCAACATTGTCCGGAAGTTCAACTGTTTATCTTGACCTGCATCAAAAGAACATATTGCACATGAACGGGTAAGAAATTTTGAATTATTTGAACAATTTGTGTGGAATAGTTAGCTCTCTCAGGACAACATTATACAATTTCAATGTTTGTATTCTAAATATGGCAAGATAGAATTAAGTTTTCATTACTTGAGTGAGAAATGTGTACATTTGTTTTTATTCACTCATCATTGACTGGGCCAGCATTTCATTGCTCATCTTTAGTTGTCCCCGAGAACTGCCTTTTCGAACCAATGTAGTCCATTTGGTGTAGGTAGATTCCAAATGTCATTAGGGAGGGAGTTCTCGGATTTTGAACCAATGACAGTGATGGAACTGCGATTTATTTCCAAGTCAGGATGATGATTGGTTTAGAGAGAAACTTGCAGTTTGTGTGACTGGATATATCTGCTGTCTTAGTTTTTCTAGATAGGAGCGGTAATGGGTGTAGAAGATAGAGTCTAAGGAGACTTGATAGATTTCTGTAGTGTATCTTGTAGATGGTATATGCCACTGTGAGTTGGTGATGAAGGGAATAATTATTTTGTAGCTACGATGTAAATCAAGCAGGCTGCTTTGTCCTGGATGCTGTCAAGTTTTCTGAATGTTGTCAGAGCTGCATTCATCCTGGCAAGTGGGGAGCATTCCATCATACTTCTGATTTGTGCCTTGTAGATGGGGTGCAGCCTTTGGGAAGATGTGAAGTAATTAAATTGCTGCAAGACTCTTAGCCTCTGACCTATTTTTATTGCCACACTATTTATATGGCTGGTCTAGCTCAGGTTCTGGTTACTGGTAGCTCCCACGATGTTGATAGTGGGGGATTCAGCCATTCAGACATTAAATGTCGGTGGGCAATCATTGGGTTCTGTCCTGTTGGAGGTGTTCATTGTCTGGCGTTTATCTGTAGCTAATGTTACTTGCCACTTTGTCACCCCAAGCCTGAATATCAGCCAGGTCTTGCTGCATTTGGACATGGACAGTTTCAGGATTTGAGGAATTATAAATAGTACTGAATATTGTCAATCATCAGCAAACATCAACCTCATGATGGAGGGAAGGTTATTAATGAGGCAGCTGAAGATGGTTTGACCTAAGACCTTAACCAAAAATATCAACCACAACCACGGCCTCAGGAGTCAATGTTCAGTCCTCCTATGGCAGCTCCCTGTTGACTGTATATCACCGCCCCCACCTCTGCTGGTGGGATAGGACATACCCAGGGAAAAGGTGTTGGATTTGTCTGGGACATTGTACATAGCGTCTATTCTGTGAGTATGACCATGTCAAGCTGTTGCTTAACTTTGTCTGTGAGATAACTCCCTAATTTACAGGAACTCAAAACCTAAAGCCAATAAAACCAAGATAGCCGTAAATAAATCCTGTAAGGAACTAAAGAGAAATCTACTTCAGGAAAACATAATAAAACGGTGGGAAACTAAATACAAGGAGTGATTGAGGCAAGTAGAATAAATACATTTAAAGAAAATCTAGATAATCATACGAGGAAGAATCAAAAAGAAGGGTGTATTAATGGGATTAAATAAGAAGGGTGGAAGAATATTCATGTGGAACATAAACATCAGCATAGACCAATTCAGCTAACTGTCTTGTTTCTGCTGTAGACTTGATGTAACACAGCTCATATCAGAGGAAGATAATAAGAACTGCTGATGCTGGAGTCAGAGATAACACAGTGTGGAGCTGAAGGAACACAGCAGGCCAGGCAGCATCAGAGGAGCTGGAAAGCTGACGTTTTGGGTCGGCACCCTTTCTGAAGAAAGGTCCCGACCCGAAATGTCAGCTTTTCTGTTCCTCTGATGCTGCCTGGCCTGCTGTGTTCCTTCAGCTCCACACTGTGTTATATCAGAGGACCGTGCTTGCAGAAAGCCTTTTTGCATTGTAATGTGAAGAAGTACAGTCATGACCATGACAACCGCATCTAGCCACATATAGCTGACTCATAGCAGTACCCTCGGAATGCTGGGACAGGGCTATCGAAGCTCAGATAATGTAAACACTACAAGTGGGGTGAAGCTGTCCAAGGGAATGGAATGAATATAATCTTTAAAACAGTTTTTTTTATTACACTCTATATTAAAGAAAAGAGAATCACAAAAGGCCTAGGCAAAATAAACTTGTCTAGTAACTGCCTGTACATCATTCAGGAATGCTTTTGAAGCAATACCTCAGCAAGATGCACTAAATAAACATTATATACAATCCACACAAGTTCAGAACTTACACTCAGTCACCATCAATGAAACAGTGTATGTGCAGTCAGCATGAGTGTTGGAAGCAATGCATTTGTAGGCATCCTCATCATCTGGAGTGACATTCTCCAACTGTAAAAGTCAGAATATCTACAAATTATCCATTTACTAAACACGAAAACATTGTCATTCAGTAGAACTGAACTGGCAGGATGCAAAGCTGGCTAAAATATGGTCTTAAATGAGCCATACCATTGTTGAACAAATTAAAACTGCATTTGTAACAAGATTGGTTAATTTGGTACTGTACTTCTCAAGTCGGTCTTGGAAATCTGAAATCACTAGGATAAATATACCTGGATTTGTTGTCTCAGTATAGTGCAGTACTGAATAAATCAGTCATGTCTGTGTTACAGTTTGAGATTTCCAAGGACATCTTGATCCTGCAACAAGATTTCTCTGTACAGATGGAATCAGGCTGTGTTTCTCTCAAGTTTGGTGATTGCAGCACTGCATAAGATGTGAGTTGGACAGCGGTACCCCATTCTCCAAAATGCATTGTCAGTGAGATAAATTCTACGTACAGAGCCTCACAAAACATATCTATGTAAACATGAGCGGTCCAAATATCTCAATACTTATTGAAATGCCAATCTATATATTGTGGAGGCAATGGCCTAATGGTATTATTGAACAGGAAGGGTTTAGAGGGATATGGGTCAAATGCTTGCAAATATGACTAGATTAATTTAAGATATCTAGCTGGCATGGATGAGTTGGACCAAAGGGTCTGTTTCCATGCTGTATATCTCTATGACTCTTAATCCTGATTGAATTGAGGCTGAGTGTTTAAGAGCAATATATACCTTAGTTTCTATCAAATCAGTTATTAACAGTATGATTGGGTTGGAAGTGTAGTGTGACAGGATGGCAACCTTTTCATTGACTGTTTTGAGACTTTGTGTGCGCGTACGGACTAGCTTCCTCAACATTGTTCCTTGTCACTCCAAAACCATGAGTCCTGAGAAGGGATGCTAATGCCAATCTCTATACTTAGTAGTACAATCTCAGTGAATGTTGTCATGTAGCTGGCTGCAATGGGAGATTAATAGGGGTCAGGACATGAACATATCAGATTCAACCCCTGAGGTCTGATGTATACAATCAAAACAGCTCGAATGTTACTGAAGAGACCGTCTCAAGGGATTAGAGTTCATTGTGAATTCAATAGCAAGATTAATAGCATGCACTGTTATGTGTAAATAGTACAGAAATGTTAGATGCAGAAATGTAGAATTGCTGTCTGAAATACACAGCTCTATTCCCTTTTGGCAAATGTCATCTTGTTGATTGGCTCACTATTCCATGGATAATGAAGCCCCCAAATATGGGGTGGACCATTTAAACCTGAGATCGGGAAGAATTTCTTCATTCAGAGAGTGATAAATCTTTGGAATTCTTCATGCCAAAGGGCTCTAGAAGCTCAATCATTGAGCATGTTCAAAACTAAAATTGATAGATTCCTGGAGACTAATGACATCAAGAGATATGGAAATAGTAAATAGGAAAATGGCATTAAGGTAGATGGTCAAGCATGAGCTAATTCAATGGCACAGCAGATCTCAGGGCCTGATTGGCTTACTCCTATTCTCATATTCCTAAATGTAAAATATGCATGGATAAGCTTACATTTAAATTTAACAATGGCACGCATCAATGAATGACCTATTACAGCAACATAGGCCACATTACGTGACAGGCCAGCTGTTATTTTATTAGCAGTACATCATGTTTTGCACTGTCACTTAAATGCAAAGCATCAATCCATCTGACACTGAACAACCAACTGTCTTAATTAGCTCGTTGTATTTGCTCTACAACAAAATGTATTATTTCAAATACCTTTAAAATGTTTTCCTTAGTGATGCTGTCGTAGAAAATCTTTGCTCCTTCTTTGATTGGCTTTCCACTTCCTCTCTTCCATGTGATAGTGGGTTTGGGGTTTCCAGACACCTTGGCTTTAAAAATTACATCTTTGCCTAAAGTAAAATAGATGCTTTAGTACAACTGGCATAAATTGTTCACACAAACATCAAACTCAACATCTCTTGAGTGTAATTTAAAACATTCTGGTTAATATGCCCAAAAAGGATCATTTGGTTAGAACAATGTTAAACAATTTTCAATGTCCTAGAATTTGAGGAGATCCAACACAATATTTCCAAAATAAATTCTTCTCCTTAATCATAACATCGATCTGCTGCAGGCCGACAATTCACCTGTAAGCAGTCTTTGGGGCCCTGGGCAGTGAGGTGGTCGGAGGTAATAAGGGAAGGTATTACACTCTGTCAAGTGCTAAGTGGATGGGGGAAGAGATGTGCCAGGTCTTAGAGGAGTGGAGCAATGTGTCATGAAGGGAATGATCCCTTCAGAATGCTGACAGGAGAACGAAGGGAAAAATGTGTTTTATGTTGGCATCATGCTTGAGTTTGTGCAAATAGTGGAGGACGATGCTTTGAATGCAGAGGCTGCTGTGGGGATGTGGGATGTGAGAACAAAGGGAATTTCATTAGCTTAGGGAGGGAGAGGGTGAGAGCAGAAGTGCTGGAAGTGAGTTGAACACAGTTGAGGGCCTTGAATATAATCACAGTGGTCTTGGAGATGTGGAATCCTTCATTAAGGTAAAAGGAAGACGTGAAGCACTATTGTGGAAAATAATATATCAGAAGAGACGCAATGGAGGCAGTAAAACTGGGGAAATAGAATGAAGGCTTCACAGGATTCAGGGTGTGAGAAAGTTTAGTCCAGTAGCTGTGGGATTCATTAGGCTTGCATGATTATTTGTAGGAGAAAGAAGTCAAGGGAGAGAAGCGAAGAATCAGAGATAGAGCAGGTAAATGTGATCGATAAATTTGGAAAGACAACTGTTGAACTTTTCCAGTTCTAGATGAGAGTAGGAAGTTTGACTGACAGCTATTGCTCTGCAAGACAAAAGAACTGACATAGAGCATCAGAATCATGAATGTAGGTTGGGTGGGACTGAGCAAGGGGAGAAAAAGATAGGAAGAAATAAGCTAAGTGAGGCTGGAACAGACTGAAATGATGCGTTTGTCAGAGAACTATACTGGTTGATTTATTGTTGTCATTTGTACTGAGATACAGTAAAAAGTGTTGTTTTGCGTGCTATGCAGGCAGATCGTACCATACAAAGTGCATTATGGTAGTAGAACAGAGTGCAGAATACGGTGGTACAGCCACAGAGAAGGTGCAGAGAGAGAGAGATCAGAATTAACATTTGACAGGTCCATCCAAAAGTCTGATGACACTGGGGAAGAAGCTGTTCTTGAATCTATTTGTATGTGTATTCAAACTTTTATATCTTCTACCTGACAGAAGAGATTGGAAGAGATTATAACCGGGGTGGGAGGAGTCTTTGATTATGTTGATTGCTTTTCCATGGCAGTGAGAAGTATAGATGGAGTCAATGGATGGAAGGCTGGTTTGTGTGATGGACTGGGCTGTGTTCACAACTCTCTGTAGTTTCTCGCAGCCTTGGGAAGAATAGTTCCCATACCACATTGTGATGCATCTAGATAGAATGCTTTCTATGGTGCATCTATAAAAATTGGTAAGAATCCCTGTGGACATACCAAATTTCCTTAGCTTCCTGAGGAAGTAGAGGTGTTGTTGTGCTTTCTTGACCATTGTGTTGACATGGGTGGACCAGGACAGATTGTTGGTGATCATCACTCCCAGGAACTTGACGTTCTCAACCATCTCCACCTCAGCACCACTGACACAGACAGGGCTGTGCCCCCCACTCTGCCTCCTGAAGTCAATGACCAGCTCCTTCATTTTGCTGATGTTGATGGAGAGATTGTTGTCTTTAAACCATGCCACTAAAAGCACTCTTATCTCTTTCCTATGTTTTGTCTCGTCATTGTTTGAGAGTCAATAACGGTGACTATGGCTACAGGTGCATCCAAGGCTGTTGGATATGGGTGACATTGTTTCACTGACCATCTATTCATAGCGAGCTTAGAATGCATTGAGCTCATTCGTAGAAATGTAGTGTTGCCTGCGAGTCTGTTTGACTTCGCTTTGTAGTCTGTTATGTTGTGTAAATCTTGCCACAAACGATAGGTGTTCATATGGTTTGTTTGGGTCTCAAGGTTAGTTTGGTATTGCCTCTTGGTGTCTCTGATGGCCTTATGAAGGTCGTATCTGGATTTCCTGTATAGGTCAGGGTTGTACAACTAGCATACTTCAGACCTGGACTTTAATCGGGAGCGGATCTACTGATTCATCCATATATGATGGATATGCAGCATTATCTCCTCTGAATTGCACAGACCAATCCTGATAGAGTGGCTGTTTTGCAGAGCACTTTAGTTCAGTTGGGAAGTATAATGCCAAGTTACTAGTTCTAGTTACTTATCATTTTAATTCACACTCTGATCTTGGTGTTTGGCCTGCTGGAGTGTTCCAATGAAGATCAATGCAATTTTAAGGAACAGGATCTCATGTTTCAACTGAAAACCTTCCAGCCTTGTGGACTCACATCTAGATTTCTTACTGTACCATAACCATTCCCCTTGGTCTTGCAATATTTCACCTTTCATCACGTAATCTCTCCTACCTTTCACCCTATCATTGAAATTTTTGTTCTGCTACCCTCCTTCACTATTTACCAGCTTGAAACCTACATTTCTAAATTATTCCAGTTCAGTTGTACAGTCACAAATCTGAAACACGAACTTTCTTTCTCCATATATTCTGTCAGACCTGCTGAGTAGTTTTTGTTCGAATTCCAATTCCTCATAGCCACTGCATTTTGATTTCACAAATACACCCTTGCAGCAGTAAAGAGAACTTTAAACTCCTGCTTAATGTTTTAGCTGAAGCTAAATTTATCTTATGATTTCATGAATTGTGAGCTTGAATGTGACTTCAGATATACAATGGAGACCAGGCAAGTTTCAGGAGTGAAATAAAAATTGTTGATAATATTCAGTAGGTCTGGTAGCACCAGTAGAGAGAGAGAGTTAACAATTCAGGTCAGTGGTCCAAAAATAGATAAGCAATTTTTGTTTTTACTTCCAGCATCTGCCATACTTTTATCTTATTTAATTTTACTCAAGATTGGGAATGTAAAAGGTGCAGAAGGAACTGTTATTTTCATCTCCTTTCCTACCTTTTTAACAAAAGTAAAAGCACAGGCGATAACCAAAAACCGACCATTCAGCGTCTTTGCTGCAATCAGAGACGTGGGGGAAAGACAATGAAATGAATCAGGGAAGAACATTATTAGGCTGGCTTACCTTCTTGTATAACAGAGGAATTTGGTTTCTCATCAAACTCAGGGATACTTTCTCCTGCAGGGATCTCGAAAGATCGTGTGACAACATTTAGCGACTGTTGGGTGATCGATGATTTCCTTTGTACGCGGTCTGCTTCTGAAATATACACAATGCAACAACTTTTAACTGCAGGGGTACACTGCAGATTGTTATGAAACTGTTCAGAGATAGTCATCTCTTTACCACGATTCACAACGGCTGCACAGCTTTTTGGTTCCTGGATAAAGAGCCAGATTTAGCTGAGACCTCTAGGTTATGAGTTCCGGATTTTGATATTTGTCAAAAGTGTCCAATGAAAATTATCGTGAAATGTGTCATTCCAAGTTCTAGATAGCTGAAGCTCACAAGGCTAAATTATCTTGAGATGTAGCATAAAGTATTTTTTAAGATAAATCTAAGGTTTTTTAAATCTAAGGGTGTAAAGTGTGAGAAATTGGACTGATGTTTGTGTAAAACTCTCACACCCACACGTTCAGCCATCCCAATAACCTCACTATTATGCAACGTCTCATCATTTCTGAAGTCTTCACAAGATCACATACCACCATATCTTTGACAACAAGGTGCAGGGCTGGATGAACACAGCAGGCCAAGCAGCATCATAGGAGCAGAGAGGCTGACGTTTCGGGCCTAGACCCTTCATCAGAAAAGGGGGAGGGGAAGGGGGTTCCGAAATAAATAGGGAGAGAGTGGGAGGCGGATAGAAGAGGGACAGAGGGCAGGATAGGTGGAGAGGAAACAAACAGGTCGAAGAGGCGGGGATGGAGCCAGTAAAGGTGAGTGTAGGTAGGGAGTTAGGAAGGGGATAGGTCAATCCAGGGAGGACGGACAGGTCAAGGGGGCGGGATGAGGTTGGTCGGTAGGAGATGGAGGTGCGGCTTGAGGTGGGAGGAGGGGATAGGTGGGAGGAAGAACAGGTTAGGGAGGCAGGGACGAGCTGGACTGGTTTTGGGATGTGGTAGGGGGAGGGGAGATTTTGAAACTTGTGAAATCCACATTGATACCATTGGGCTGCAGGGTTCCCAAGCGGAATATGAGTTGCTGTTCCTGCAACCTTCGGGTGGCATCGTTGTGGCACTGCAGGAGACCCAGGATGGACATGTCGTCTGAGGAATGGGAGGGGGAGTTGAAATGGTTCGCGACTGGGAGGTGCAGTTGTTTATTGCGAACCGAGCATATCTTTGTTTCTTTTGCTAGCTATGGTCTCCAACTCTTTTACAATTACAACAAATCACGGAAAAAAATCTGGTTCCACACATCTGATTCCAGTATCTATGTCTCCTAACTCTTTCTATTTCTGCTGTCTGCCCGTCACAGCTTCAATTTTTCCAAAAAAAACTACTCAGCATGTCCTACTTTGATGCTCTTAATGTCTCTGCCTCACTCTTGAGTCCAGCTTAACCTTGATTCATACAGTCCCTTCCAGATTCAATTTTTCCAACACTTCCCCGCTGATTTCTGAGTTTTTGCCTCCATGAATTCCAGCCTATCTTGAAATACGTGGAATGACTCTTATCCAACATTTTATTCGTCAATCACCCTTATATTTGGCAGTTTCATTCGATCCTGATCACTGAATGTTTTGAATTTGAAGTTCCCATCCACAAATCTGTCAATGCTCTTTTACCTTCTTTACCCTGTTTTATTTGACTTTGCAGGTGATTGCTTCAGATGCATAGTCTCTTCGTTTCTTATTGCGAAGCCACGGCCTTGCCAGTCAATGGGGCTAGATTGCGCACAGTACTTTCAAGTTGCTGCCTGGCCATGCAGCTTAAAAGGAACATTGCTGTCCTACCTCTACAGCTACCACTCTTCTAACTCGGATGTTTTGCATGGTTGCCCCTCCCTCTATTCTGTTATTTTTAGCACAGCCACCATCAGCAAAAATCATTCACATTCTGGGACACTATTTCCCAAATGCCGTACCCCTCTTATCATTTTGAAAACTTCATGAAAAGCCAGCACTTGAGTATTGCCAACATTACTGCTACTTACTCCAGCTTGGCACTGATCCTTAACTGAAAGTGCTTAGAGATTACTTACAATGTTAAAGGTACAATGTAAAATATGAACTACTGTGACCTGTGACCACGATTATCTCAGGGACCTCTGTGAGGTTCAGGGTTAAGACAGACAGCAATGGTTGATGTAAAGGAAATCAGGAAAATTCACAGTTGTGATAGATTGTCGCAGTTGATATAAAGCCAGACTTGGAGGTTCGAGGTTGAGATGCGTTAGTGTACAGAAAGTCCATGAGGTTCGAGGTTGCAACAAATAATGCAGAAAGGCTCTGTGAGATTTTGTATACATTGACTCTGACACTCAGAATTGAAAAAGATTATTAGTGTTGCTGTTATGAGGTTCAGGAGTGAGGTTACATGGTCAGGGCTATGTGTAGGGAAGCTATATGAAGTTGTGGTACAGGTTTGGCAGGGGTCATTATAAGGAAAGTCTGTCAAGCTCATAATCAAAGTTTGGGGGAGCTCTGTGAGTTCAGAATTGATGTGTTGTCTGTGTAATCAGTTTATAATTATAATTAAGGCAGAAGATTAGCCATGCTGAGATGGGTGGTGGAGATGGCTTGAGGGATAAAATGTCCTACTCCTGCTCATATTTTCCGTTTTCCTTTCAGGAAAAATCTTGGCAGTTACCTTCCTTGGACGTGATTTTCGTCACCTGGCTCACTTTTTTCACCCTGGTCATCCCCGATCCAGTGGAGTGTTTGGTGGTGATCGTTGTAGTTCTGGTTGTTGTCCTTGACATTGTTGAAGTCATGGTTGAAACTCTTTTATCACTGATAAAACACAACAACCCAAAATATTAGAAATCAAATGGCATCTTAGATGGGATTCCAGATTGTCCTCCCTTAGCTAGTCTCAAGAGTAAATTTTAACCTGTAAGTAAGAGTCCTAAAAAGGAGCAGCGTCAATCTAAATCAGGCATAATATGCATTAAATGTAGATTAAGGCTTTTTCTATAATTTTTCATCAGGAATGAGCAACAGTATAGATTAGATGCAGAGTAAAGTTGTCCCTCTGTCTTCCTATCAAAAACTTGTGCAGCAGTGGTTAAGTACAACATAAATCACCTGAGCTACTCAGTTCGATCACTCAGCTGCCAAATAACATCACCCTAGTCCCAGCGGCCTGCTCCCTCAACAAAAAGAGATGGTGGTTTAACTTGAGGGTCACCACACCTCAAGAGAGGGGAGAGATTAAGAATCCTTCACAGTAACCTCAATTACTGTGGGAATTGAATTCATTGCAAACCAATCATGACTCCAACCTAAAGTGGAAGTATTTGCTTTCTGACAAAATGGGAAAAATTGATGAGGCTCACTATTAAGTGTAGAGATCTAATGCGTGATTACACCACGCCTGGTTTCATTAAAGCAGGCAGTATGCAAACCTTGTCTAAATGACAAATATAGTGTATGGCAGAGCATGCTCCTGACTAGCTACAGCTCCAAGCTATATGCATGGTTGATGTTGATGTACAGCTAGTCTGGATCTCTTAAGCAAGAGTTTCTCTCATGTGACAGGAGCTGCTGTAACCGTCTCCAGAATCCTTGCCTGGAAGGAAGAGCACAACAAATGGAGAAAAAGGCGAAAGAAAGGGCTGCCAGTTTTCTAATGCTATGCTGAAAGCGTTAGTCATGGAGAGGAAAAGAAGGAAAGACACAATTTTCCCAAAGGGGGACAGGAGCCCTTCAAGGCCAACCTGAGATAGAAATAGTCTCGGAAGTTAAATCCCAAATTCTTGTCCTGAGGAAATGGCTGAACTACCAGAGAAAATCCAATTATCTCCTAAAGGTACACTGAGATCAGTAGATGCACCTGCACATGATACCACCATACCTCCACCATCTCATGTTTCTCAATATACCACACTCACACCATTCACCCATCAATAACTGGGATTTGGGCAACATTCAGAGATTCTAGCTTCCCCGTATACATGTAGTAATGCTGGCAACCTCCCACCAACCCTTTGTTGCTTTAAAGTACCTCCAGCTTTGTAACTTTGGCAGAGAATAATTCATGGACATTGCAACACATTCATTGACAAAGTTGCCCAGACCAAGCGAGACCAAATAACCAGAGGAGAACAGCCATGACTGTGACCTGCAGCACGAGGGCAACCGTAATGGAAGCTGCTACATCCAATGTTGCTGAGAAAGATCAGGCCGCGTACATTATTTCCCATCATGCTGCTATCTGACATGACAGGAGCAGGCTGAATCCAGTCCAGGAGGAAAGGACAGTCAGTGTGTCTACTCACTGAAGCATGAAGTTGCAGATGAGTTCTGCTGCAGAGGGCATGCATAGCGAAATAGCATGATACATTGGCAGACTAACCAGAATCTCTTGTCATTGTCCATGAGTTTAAGTAGTCTGTCTGTCACCTGGACCAGTGCTTTTACTGAGTTTGGACTCAGGCTTTTCAATGTGGAAGTAACACCATCACCACTACAATACTTGCAGATTCAGTCTTGCTTCATCTTCTGACAGCTGGTATCTCAGCTTCCATTGCTCAAGTACCTATCCAATTTCCTTTAGAACCAATTTGTTTTCTCTACATCCACCACACAAGAGGTAGTGAATTCCAGGTGATTAATATTCACTGCATCAAAAAGTTCTCTCTTATCTTCTCCCCTACATCTTTTGCCCAAAACATTAAATCTGAGTTCCATGTCATCAACGAGGGAGGCAATGGCCTAGTGGTATTATCTCTGGACCGTTAATCCAGAGACCCAGACAATGTTCTGGGGACCTGGGTTCAAATCCATCTGCCACGGCAGATGGTGGAATTTGAATTCAACAAAATATCTGGAATTAAGAATCGAATGATGACCATGAATCCATTGTCAATTGTTGGGGAAAGACCCATCTGATTCACTAATGTCCTTTAGAGAAGGAAACTGCTATCCTTACCTGGTCTGGCCTAGATGTGACTCTAGACCCACAGCAATGTGCTTGACTCTGAACTGCCCTTTGGGCAATTAGGGATGGGTAGTAAATGCTGCCCGGTCAGCGATACGCTCATCCCATGAATGAATAAAGGGAGCTAATGAAGCATTTTATTTAAATCTGTCATAACCTTGAGATTTCAGATCGCCCTTTAAGCACTTTTGCTTAAGGAAAACCACTTGAGTTTCTTCAAACTAACTTTGTAGCTAAATCCCTTATCTCCTCTCTTCCAAAACCACATTGGATTCTGGTTGTGCTCAGTTTCAACTCTACGTATTCAAATGATCATTCTCTCGCATCTCTGTCACCTCCAGGAAGATATCTCGACCAAACGTGTCTTTCCCTGTCCTCAAAGGATCAAAGATCAAAGGAACCATTCCATCTTTGAGACCTTACTATACTCTTCTATCATCTCCAACATCTCAACCCTCTCATTTCCAATGGCATCTTCCTTTGCAATTGTGGGAGGTGTAACAGTTGCCAACTGTCCAAGGCTTCAGGTACTCCTTGCAAGCGAAGCAGCAATGTACTTGTACTTCTTTCAATCTAGTCCATTGTTTTCGCTGTTCACCATGCAGTTTCCTCTACCCTGTGTAGACCAAATGCAGTCGGGGTGGCCATTGAACAGAACAGCTCTTCTCAGTCCTCAAGCAGGATCTTCCAGATGCTTCCCATTTCAATTCCTCATCCCGATCTCGTGCTCATATTTCTGTCCTAGGCCTGCTGCAGCATTCCAGTGAAGTCCAACACAAACTGGAGGAATAGTACATCATTTTCCATTTAGAGCTTTCTGGATTCAACTTTGAGTTGAACAAATTTGTACTATGAACTCTGTCCTCTAGTTTGTTGTCTCCTTCCTTCCCCACCTCTATCCTTCACGCCCTGTTTCAGGGTTTGATTATTTTTTGACTGTGCTTTCAGTAGAGCTGATACATATTCTGCTGTACCACGATATTAAGTTACTCTGGATCTATCTTTCTTCTCCATTACCTTTCCCATTTATTTTGCCTTTTGTTCTGTGACACCCATTATCTCTAATCTCCTTCACTATCTAACCTTCCTAAATTTTGCCTTCTGTATCACTTGCTCCTCACGAACTTTATCTACACTATAAAACTTTTCCACCTCTGGCTTCAATTCCGAACAAGAATCATATCACCACTTTAAATGTTGACTCTTTTTTTCCTCCACAGTTGCTGCCAGACCTGCTAGGTTTTCTTCAGCATTTTCTGTTTTTATCTGAGATTTCCAGCAGCTTCAGGATTTTGATTTTGTCACTATGCTCTCATTCTGAACTAACCAGAACTTTAGAAAGATTCAGCAGAAATTCCTTGTGTCTTTTTCAACACTGAATACCTCTATTTATAAAACGCAAAATCCCACATGGTTTGCTAACCACCTTCTCGGTAAGGCCTTGCCACCTTCAAAGATCTGAGCAGATGCACCCTCAATCCCTCTGTCCCTGCACATCTTCAGAGCCAAGCCATCACGATAATGTTGTCACTCCCTATCCTTTCTACCAAAATAGGTCACCTAACACTTTTACGTATTAAATTCCATCTGTAGTGTGGCTGCATATTGTGCTGGACTACTTACGAGTGTTGCAGTCGATTGGACATAAGAACTTAATGAATTGGAACAGAAGTAGACAAATCAGTTTTTCAAGCCACTTTGCCTTTCAATGAAGCAGTGATTGATTTACTATTGTGACACGATCTTCCTAATCTAGCTCTGCATTCTGTATTGCTTTTAATTTGTAGAAACTGATTGACCTCAGACTTGAACATACTCTACAACTCAATCTCCGCAACCTGCCAGGTCCCACTTATTAACCACCCTCCGAATGAAGGAATTCCTGTTCATCTTAGTCCTAAATGGCACACTGCTTATGATGAGGCTGTTCTCCCTAGTTCTCGACACCACACCACCCCCCCAACTCCAGTCAGAGGAAATATCCTTTTTGCATCTCCCCTACTGAGGACCTCTAACGTCTTAATGTGCAGGGATGATTTTAAAGTTTGTGGATGACACAAAATTTGGAAGAATTGCAGACTGTGGAGAGGACAGTATAGAACTTCAAAACAACATTGTCCAGTTGGTGGAATAGGTGATTAGGTGGCAGGAGAAGTTCAGTGTGGAAGAAGTGCAAGATGATGGACTTTGGTACAAAGAATATGGGGTGACAGTATAAAATTATGAGTACTATTGTA
The DNA here is from genome assembly GCF_021869965.1 of Rhincodon typus. Taxonomy (NCBI): domain Eukaryota; kingdom Metazoa; phylum Chordata; class Chondrichthyes; order Orectolobiformes; family Rhincodontidae; genus Rhincodon; species Rhincodon typus. The sequence continues at coordinate 4,242,644 of NC_063348.1, forward strand.
CTATTTTAAATGTACAGCAGCAGGATGTATATGTGCATAAACCCTAAAAGGTACAGGACAGATAGAAATAACATTTTAAAAAGCATTCATCATTTGAGGCTTCATTGATAGGAACAAGAGCAAGAAGACTATGCTGAATTTATCTAGGACACTACTTAGAGCTGGAGTATTGTGTACAGTTTCTGGGCACCACATTTTGGGATGGTTGTGAGTGCTTTGGAGAGGGTGCAGAAGAGAATGGATTCAGGCATCAGAAACTGCCGTTATGAAGATATATTGGAGAAGTTCTATGACTCTAAGTTAGGACCATTTTACTATGAGAGGAGAAGACTGAGGGGAAATTTGATACAAGTTTCCAAAATCATAAGGGGTAGATACAGAGTACATAGTGAGAAACTGTTTCCATTTATAAGCAGATTGAGAAACAGAAAGCATGTGTTTTGTGAAAAATGTGAAAGAAACTATTTCATAGAGTGAGTTGTTTGGGATTTCAATGCATTTCCTGGAAGTGAATGGTAGAGCTGGATTGAGCCCACTCCTGTTCTTGTAGTCTTAAGTGTGGTGGGATCGGGTTCAATTGAGGCATTCAAGGAGGGTATTGGATGATTATTTAATGAGAAACAATCTGCAGGGTAATGGGCTAAAGGCAGATTTGGCACTAGCCTGAAATGTTCAGAGAGCCAGTGCAGACACTGGGGCTGAATGGCCTCATTCTGCACCATAATACTTCCGTATTTCTGTGTATTTTTTATGCTTGAACGAAATCACCTCTCATCCTTCTGAACTCCAAAAAATAAAGGGCAATTCTATTTAATGTTTCCTCATAGGACGATCCCTCCATTCCAGGAATTAGTTTGGTCAACCTTTGCTGCGGTCCCTTAATGGCAAGTATATTGTTCCTTGGCAAAGAGTCCAAACAGTACTCCAAGTTTAGTATCAGCACAGCTCTATATAATTGTAGTAAGATGTATTTACTCAAAATCCTTTTGCAATAATGGATAGCACACTATTTGCCCACTTAACTGGCTGCTGGATCTCCATGTTAACTTTCAGTGATTTATGAATAAGGACACTCAAGTCCTTTTGTGTTTTCTTCGTTCTGACTACAAAGTGCTAACCTCACATTTCTTCATACTATATTCCATCTGCCAATTATTACCCACCAATTTAGCCACTGCAGATCCACCTTGAAGTCTCTTTACATCCTCCTCACAGCTCACACTTCCACTTAGTTCTGTAACAGCTGGAAACTTCTGTGAAGAACTGGGAACCATGCACTGATTCTTGCCATACCTCACTAGTCACAGCCTGTCAACCTGAAAATGACAAACTTATTCCTACTCTCTGTTATTGTCCATTAACTAGTTCTCAATCCTTGCCAGTAGATTCTTTCCAATCTCACATGCCAAAATTTCTTTACTAACGTCTGTTGTGGTACTTTCTGATAACCTAACCAAACCATGTCCACCCGTTCCTCTTCCTCTATGCTGCTAATTACATTCCCTTAAAAACTCTGACATGATTCCCTTTCATAAGTCCATGTTAACTTTGATCAATCCTCCCAATATTTTGTTAGCACATCCTTTATGATTGATTGTATCATTTCCCATGTAACTAATGCAAGGTTAGCAGGTCCATTCACAGAATCATAGAATTATGCAATATAGAAGAGATGCTTCTGCCCATCAAGCCTGCATTGACAAAAAACACTATTCTATACTAGTCCCACTTCCCAGCACTTGGCTCACAGCCTTAAATGTTATGACATTTAAAGTGCTCATCCAAGTACTTTTTTAAAGGGTTACAAAGTTACCCACCTCAATTGTCCTCCCATGCGGGGCATTCCAGAATCCCAGCACCCCCTTTTGAAAGGAAAAAGTGTTTGAATTCCCTCTAACCCTCCGACTTCTCACCTTTAAAATATGTCCATTGTTGTTAACCCTTCAACTGAGGAGAGCAGATGCTTTCTATCCACCTGGTGATTATTCACCCCTCATAATCTTGTAGATCTCAATCAGGTCACCTTTCAGCCTTCTCTTCTCTAAAGAAAACAACCTGAGCCATCTAGTCTCTTTACATAGCTAACCTGCTCCATTCCACTCATCGTCCTGGTGAATCTCCTCTGCACCCCCTCCAATGCAATCACATCCTTCCAATAGTGCGGTTACCAGACTGTACACAGTACTCCAGCTGTGGTCTAACAAACATCCTGTACAGCTCCAACATCTCCCTGCTTTTATAATCTGTGCCCCAAATGATTGAGGCAAGAGTCCTGTATGCCTTCTTAACTACCCTATTAACATGCCCTGCTACCTTCATGGACCTGTGATCCCTCTGTTTTTCTGAGCTACCTTGTGCCTTGTCATTAATTGAGTATTTCCTTATCTTGTAACCTTTGTCATGCTGCTGATCTGCACTGAGAAGTTATTGTTTTCTCTCTCTCTCTTTCTCACACACACACACACACACACACACAAATAGATTGGAGGGAGTCTGTTGACTGGTACACCCTGGTGACTTTGAATAGTTTGATTTTGGGGGACATGGACCTGGAGGGCATGGCCTGCTCTACAGGTCCATCTTCCCCAGCCTGAGCTGCAGGAGGCAATAGAGTCACTGGCAGTGGGCAGGTAGAAGAAAAACCACCTCTGGACTGTCCTCAGAGGAAGGGCATCAAATTTGCTGCTTGACAATCTTCGAGTGCTCCCCCATTTTGAGAGGACACTGTAAGATTTTTGCAAATCTTTTGCTCTCTGCCACCCACCTTGTGAACTGTGATGTGAGCTGTACAGGCTAAGCCATTTTGAGCATGGCTAATCATCACAGTATATCTTGGCGATCAATATTCACCCAATCCATCCTCCCCTGTACCTATATTTTGTTAGCATCCTCTTCCTTAGTAATCCCAATATAAAGTATTCATCAAATATTCTAACCTGCCCACATTGCATATAAGCATATTTCACAGATCACCTTCTACCTATCAGACTCCATCTCCACTCTTACTATCCACTTACTATTTCCATGATAAGAGATTTCTGGATTAAATTTTAAGTTAATTCTCATGCTATTCTCATATTGTCTCTTTCCCAGTCTTAGTTTCCTCTTCATTCCCCCTTACTGTATATGCCTGGTTTTTGGCTTGAAGAATTCATCTGACATGCATCATACAAACTCTTTTATTGTTTTATCAGATTCTGTAACTCCCTCGACAACCAAGGAGCCCTGGCTTTGCTTCCCCTGCCTTTTTCTCTCACTGGAAGACACCTGAAATATCTCTTTCTTATATAACTCCTGGTAATGGGAACATGCCCTGGCTGTACCAGTTACAAGATGCATTGTATCATGTCATCAAAGTTTCTTCAACAGCATCTTTCAAACAATAAAAGCTGAATCTCACATTACCGAAAAATTAAGAGGCAACTGAGGTAAAATTAATTCAATCTCCGACTGTTCTGCTTTTGACAGACAGATCTCCAGCATCTTAGTGGGACCAAAGTTTAATTAGAATTAGGAACTACTTTAAATAGTTAAGGCGAGCTTATTTTGATGAATGATCCATGGCCACATCTTATTTCCCATCTTATTTGTCTGCCCGTCTGTTGTTTTGGCAAAACAATTCCCATTGCTGGAGATTTTCCTTAGGGACATTTAAGTGACTCTTAGATAGGCACATGGATGATAGTAAAATGTAGGGTATGCAGGGTAGTTTGATCTTAGAGTAGGATAATAGGTTGGCACAACATCATGGGCTGAAGGGTCTGTACTGTGCTGTACTGTTCTATGTTCTATATTCTTAGTGTATCTAGGCTTACATATGAGAAGTGGACACTTGGTAGAGACTACTCTTGGAGCTGTAATCTCAGAAGGAATTAAAACCTTCAGTAGACAGAGGAAAGATTGTGTTAACGTAGTAAAAAGCAGCAGGCAGTCTTATTGCAACGTCTAACAGATGTCTGCCTCCAGTCCAGTCTGAAATATTCCTTGCTTTTCAGTGGATGACCTTCAAGACTTATTCTGAAATGCAGCCTGATTCTCAGATTGATGTAAATTGCTGAGATTAAGAAGTGGATGCTTCAATTCTCAAAAGAAATATCAACTCTCCAGTAAAGGGAATTGACAGAAACCTAAGAACTCTCTACATTTGCCAAAACACAGACGGACAGACAAATAAGGTGGGAAATGAGATGTGGCCTTGGATCACTCAGCAAAACAAGCTCGCCTTAACTATTTAAAGTAGTTTCTAATTCTAATTAAACTTTAGTCTACTGCTACAGTAGGTAGGAAATAGACATTCAACTGCACTGTAATATCTCCACTCTAGTCTGTGGAATGTTTCCAACATTTTTCTCATAAGAACACAGCAGAGAGCAACATGCGAGAGAGGAAGAAGGGAGAAAACACAGAAACAAGCCTGCATATTTTAACCAACGTTATATCAGACAAGTTATATCACACCTCTGAAATGGGAGGAACCCAGGTCTCCTGGCTCAGAGGGGCAGTGTGAAGCACATGATCTGATGAGGAACAGCTTCTGCTGATGCTTATGCAGCCAATTGCAGGTTTGGAAAATGAGAGTTTTATGCTTTGATCCACAATCAAACAAATAATTAGATATTGGTCATTAAATTATCTCCAGTGTTCCAACATGAAAGCTGAAAGAGGAGACAGGACCAAAATATGTTTAGCAGGATATTCTCCTGGACGGGGCTTCTTTAACATTTGACTGTGCAGGGAGGGTATTTGTGAAGCAGAGATGAAGTGCATTACATTTAACTGCGGATGGTAGGAGCTCCTTCCTTTGTCCTTCTGCTAACTGGTTTTATCAATCACATCACACAGCCTTTTCAAAGCTTTCAGCATTGCCCTTGGATCCAGAGGCAAACTTGGCACAGAATATCGAGATATGTTGCAGGGACATGTTGTCGAGTAGGCTAAAATTATAGAATGATTAACTCGATCATGAACAGCTGCATTCAGGTCTAATTTGAATGTAGAAGATAAACTGGGTCAGGTACGATATTCCTGCCATTTGCTGGCAAAGCATAATCTGGCCTCGATAAAAAGGTTGACATTGTTTGATGTGCTCTCAGCCATCAAATGTTTCTGTGGTTTGGTACCAGGCTCATTGTGGTGTCACAGATTCATAAGATTGAGTTGTAGATTGGATGAACTGCTTAATATGTATAATTGTGCAGCTGTTGACTCCAGAAATGAATATATACTCAAGGAAAGTGATGAATTCCAGAGTGTGATTTGTGCGGATTAAGCGGTAAAATAAATTTGTCACCACATTTCACAAGACAATTGGATAAATACTTGAAGGAGCACAATTTGTAGGACCATTGAGAAGAGCTGGGCAGTGGAATTTTCAAAGAGCTTCCTTTTGTGTTGCAACATCTGCATTATCTCTGATTTTACTAATCGCCAAAAGATGCCTGAATCAGCACACCAAGGAAATATTCCTGGCATTTCTCGTTGTTATATCAGAATCTGTTTTGAATGAGCACAGACTAAATGGAACTATCCACGCTTCACCATGTTTTCTTTCAGCAAGATTTTGAGCACTTCAAGCCAAATTAAAATCAGGTATGGTTACCGTCCTTTGGATGGAGATTTTTCTGGGGCCCATCTGAGGTGTATTTTCATCCACCAGTCAAAGACCCACCACCAAATCTATCCATCCAAGCTTTCACACACCATTTCAATTCTCATGTTTAGAATATAGGAAGCTAAAAAAAAAAGACACATGTATGCATACTGACCTATCTTGCAGAATTAAGCATCAACTGGATACATTGCTGGATTGATCCAAATTAACAAACCGACCAATATACCTAAGCATAAAAATGTCTTCCATTGATTTGTTTAAAGTACTAGATACAACTTACAAATTACATTTTGCAAACAAATGAAATAAAATGGAATGGAATAGAAGATTGCAACCTTTCACGGCCATTTTCATTTTAACTCAATAAGCCCAGATTTCATGTAGACTTTGATTTTTTTCATGTAGACTTTGATTTTGCAGGACACGGAATTGGTTTCCAAGGGTCAGAGCCAAGGATTGCACATTTCCAAAGCACAATGATCAAGAAAACACAAATTAGCAAGCCAGGAATTTGTAAGATATTTTGGTACAGGGATTCCAGTATTGCCTAGAGCAAGCCATGTGACAGAGGGAGGGGGATGTGTTTCTTCTACCTCAAACTCCTTTCATTTTTGTCCAAGGACATCCCTGTTTGATAAAATGCAGTCGCCCCTAATAATATCCCTTCAAGGGCGGCACGGTGGTTCAGTGGTTAGCACTGCTGCCTCACAGGGCCAGGGACCCGGGTTTGATTCCACCCTTGGGCAACAGTGTGGAGTTTGCACATTCTCCCCGTGTCTGTGTGGGTTTCCTCCAGGTGCTCCAGTTTCCTCCCCCAGTCCAAAGATGTGCAGGCTAGGTGGATTGGCCATGCTAAATTGCCCGTAGTGTTCAGGGATGTGTAGATTAGGGGGATGGGTCTGGGTGAGATGCTCTGAGGGTCGGTGTGGACTTGTTGGGCCGAAGGGCCTGTTTCCACACTGTAGGGATTCTATGATTCTAAGTCAAAAGCACAAATTGTGGAGGATCAATACAATAATCCATGAGATTTTGTGTAGGTGAGGTGACACATGTGGTCAAGGTCAGTGAACACATCTTGAAAAGGCAAAACATACCAACTGTACAAATAGTCTCAGAAACGACTCAATGCATCACGTCCCATTTCCAGAATATACCTGTCACATATCTACATTTACACCAACAATCAGAACCTACAGCAGGTATTGATATGCTGCACTAGCACCCTTACACACCGAGTGCAACTGGATACCTCATAGACATGTCACCACCTGTCACATTGCCAGCTAGTCAACCATGTCAACCACATCACTGGAACAGATTGCACACACCTCCCTGATAATTTTCCCTTTCTCTTGCAGGGGAAATGATGTATTAATAAAGTAACAGGCATTAACAGGGAAGGAAGAAAGGGGAAGGTTGTAGAGGTAGACTGACAAAAATATTGCCGGATTGCCACTGTTGAGGTTGAGACAAGTGGCAGGGCTGAAATCATCAAGGATGATGATAATCTCATATGTAATTATAGTTCATACATCTCACTTCACTCTTATCACAAACTCTCTTCACTCTTATCACAAACTCTCTTCTGATTTAAAGTGTGCAGATTTTCCCACCTTGTTGCACCTTAACTTTTGTATTTTTCCTTTCCAGAACATAAGAAGTTCGCTGTATGTGCTTTCTGCATGGTTAGATCTTAAACAACAGTACGAGATGTCCATTAATCCTTGTAAAAGCTGAAACCTGACCTCCTGCTTCTCCAAGTTCAACACAGTTCCAAGAGCAATACATCTCTAAAATCTCACAGCACCTTAAACATTTTGCGGAAGTATAGGACTTCACCAACATACCAGCACCCCTTTGTACAACCCCAAAGACCAGATTCACCCAAATCTCTCATTTCCCACCTGTAGGACAGATGTGATTTTCAAACAGACACACTACAAAGTTCCTGGGACTGGAAACGTTGATACTATGGATGTTCTGGACACTTTTTAGTGTAACTCACAGATTATTTATCTAAACAGGATGCTGTTTAGTGCATTCCACAGAGTGGACGTTTGTAATCTTCTTCAGTGAATGCAGCTCCAGATTCTATTAAAATCCCTGCTGAGCACTGCAGCATGGATTAGAAACTGCCTGACACTTCACTGTGTCACAAACCACACAGACATGGCATCATTTTAGATACTTATCATTCTTTCTGGATCGCGACACAGACTCACTCATACAAAGCATTCTTTCTACATGACACAGAATATTGACAAGTGGAAACCTGACTTGGACTCACACCTTAAAATCTAAAAGATGGTTATTACACTCTTTAAATGACTTTTCTTTAAATCTTAAACATTCTTCTTGTTATGTTAAGTACATTTTTGTAATACCTTCCAGGATTTCTTTCTTTCCTGTTCACATATTTTTTTCTAAGATCTGAATAAGTTCATAAATCTACCACTTATGATGAAGATATATAGTGGTATGATAACTAACATTGGAAAACTTGACAGCCAATGTCCATTGTTCTAAAATACAGAGATTTGTAATCTTCATAACGAAATTACAACTTTGTTTCACTTTTAAATTTTAGCTGTCAGGTAAGAAGTTCTATTGCTAGTATATTAGAGAACATACATTGCCTACATTGTAGTACACCTCATCCTAGAGACAGATCTATTTTTCATGGGACTTTTTCTTTTGAACAATACTTCACATTATTTCGCATTTTCCATTTTTATTTTAAATTTTCGATAACATACAAAAGTAGGGGAAGAAATCTTACCTATTGCTCTGATGCCCAGTTCCTAATGGAGGTCAGAGCAGTTGTAGACTGTGTTGCTGCTCTGAAGAGAAATCATTCAGAGATCTGATAGGCATACAACTCAGGAAAGGCTGATTTGGCAGATGAGCTAAAATTCTATAAATGTTCAATCCTCCTGAGGGATATTCATTTACTTCAAAGATACCTTGTTCAGCAGTTTGCAATTTGTAGCTAAATGGGAGGTTCAGCACTGTTGGGTCATTTACACACTCTGAATCCTCTCTGCTCCAAAACTGCCTGGATGATTCTTTGCCCCAATTCACATTCGTATTATGCTGAAAATTTTCATTGCTATTTCTTTGCTTTCAGTTTATTCCCCCGATATCCCTTGGTCTTCAAGTTTAAGTGATATATTGGCTCACTCGGAATGTTTCTTTGTCTAGGTCAGATGGTGACCTTATTAAGCTGTATTTCAAGTTGCACACTGCCTAGGGAAAGGGGATTTAGGTAGGTGTAGTGTGGCGGGTAATGTAATTTGCAGATGGATCATAACAGAAAAAAATGTGAACTTCTACATTTTGGTAGGAAGGTTAGAAAAGCACCATATTATATTAGTGGGGACAGACTGCAGAACTGAGGGACATGGATTTGCATATCCTGGTTTACAAATCACGTAAGTTGTAGAAGCAGAATAACACCATTCAGCACATCGAGTCTGTTCTGCCATTCAATGAGATCAAGGCTGATCTGAAATCCCTCAATTCCACTTTCCTACCTTTTCCCTATATTCTTTCATTCCCTTACTAATTAAAAATCTGTCTACCTCCACCTTAATGACCCAACGTCAACAACTCTCTGCATTAAAGAATTCCACAGGTTCACGATACATTGAGAGAAGAAAGTCCTCCTCATCTCCATCTTAAATGTGCAACTACTTGTTCTGAGTTTGTGCCATTTGGTCCTAGGCTCCCCCACAAGGGGAAACAATATTTCTGTACAAACCCTGTCAAGTTCCGTAAGAATCTTGCATGTTTCAATAAGATTGCTTCTTATTTTCCTAAATTCCAATGGACCCAGGCCCAACCCACTCAATCTGTCTTTATGAGACAGTCTCTCCATGCCCAGTATCAGTCTAGTGAACCCTCTCTGTACTGCCTTCAATGCCAGTATATCTTTCTTCAGATACGTGGTCCAAAGCTGTTCATAGTATTCCAGCTGTGATTGGACTAGCACCTTGTATAGTTTTAGCAAAACTTCTCTACTTGTATATTGCATTCCTTTTGAAATAAAAGTCAACATTCCACTCACATACAGCATGGAAACAGACCATTCGGTCCAACCATGCAGAACATAATCCCAAACTAAACTAGTGCCACCTGCCTGTTCCTGGCCCATATCCCTCCAAACATTTCCTATTCATGTACTTATCCAAATGTCTTTTAAATGTAACTATAACCACACCCACCACTTCCTCTGGAAGTTCATTCCACACGTGATCCACCCATTGTGTAAAAAAAATTGTCCTTCATGTCTTTTTTAAAACTCTCTCCTCTCACCTTGAAAATGTGGAAGGCAAATGCATGTATATAATGGACAAAGAAAATGTCGAGGATCTGACAGATATAGTCAAAATGAGTAGCAGTAATAGGTGATGGGGAGCTGTTCATATATTAAAACAGATCAATGAGGCTAATGTACCTGTTCAGTATAAGATGGCAAATTTACACCAGGGACAGTTCTGCACTAAACTTCAGATCACGATTGTGGACAAAGAGGAGCATGAGCTGAAATATTAGCGCACCATTCCAATCTAATTATTTCTGAGGTTATTTCCATGAATATCTGCTATTGTGGGCACCCTATTTTTGAAACAACCACATGCTTTACTCCACCCTTGCCCTTAATCAGCATCTAGCAGATCAGCATCTATCTCACTTCTATATTGTTTGCCTTTACTTATACATAAAATCAACTCCATTTTTCTGTTAATTAAGTGCCCTTTTCGACATGTAGTTTTAACCCTGAATATCCATAAATCCAAATGACAAGATCTTTTGCACAACATTAATGGTATTCTTTAGGGGAGATTTCCCTTCTCAAAATATTCCAACTTAATTTTAAGTACATTTATCACCAAGCCACCTAATGTTTTAAGGGAATATAGTCACTGCCCAGCATAATAAGATGTGCTGTTTGCAATGGCTCAGAATGTGCCAGAGGGGTAAGACATTGCACTGCCTGGTGATTAAACTCTTGCTCCTGACCCTTCAGCTCTATAAAAAGGTTTTCAGTCCAAAATGTCCATAAGTGGAAGTTGATAAAGATATGTCGAGGACAACAGACATCGCGGATCTTGGCAAATTGTAACTGAAGCTAAAAGTCACTTGCCTGTTATTGTAAAAGTGTAGTAGGAGCATCTGAATTACAATGAATAGGGTAGTGAGAAAGCTCATTGTGAAACTTAAATGAAAGCGAAAGTAGAGCGATGGCAGTGGCTGAGAAAAAAGGCGAATTAGAAACAAACTTAGATACAGAATGTGAGGTGAAACCATTGGGTTAAGACAGTAAAATTTGTGCCTGAGGGCAAGGGGGAGAACAGACAGGTTTTGTCCCTTAGGATTGAGTAACTAGCTGGGACTGGAAATGAGGTGAGAGAGTGGGGAAATGAAGCAAATCTCCCAGAAAAACAAAATCCTAAATTTCCAGCAGCACAGAGAAAAGAGAGTTTCATTCTCCAATTAACATCCCCATCTTGGCAAACCATATTGACTAACCTGCTCTTGTATGTCAGTTCCACACTCCTCCCACAATGCCAGTGATGTCTTCCTATTCCTCGGCAACAATGCTTTTAATTGCCTTTGTTATTACTTGCTGACTTTGGATGCTAGTTTTTTATTATATGTGGATATCGAGAGTTTGCTGAAGAAAAAGAAGGAAGATTATATGCTATCCTGAGGGATGGGTCAGGTAATTACAGACCAGTTAGTCTGATGTCAGGAGTAGGGAAATAATTGGAAAAAAACGTTCTGAGATACAGGATTAATCAATACTTGGAAAGGCAGTGATTGATCAGGGATGGGCAGCATCAAGCGAGATCCTGTTTGACTAATTTGACCTATTTTTCTAATCACCCTGTTCAGAGATGTTATTACACACTTCTGGAGCAGGTGGAGCTTGAACCTGGGTCCAGAGGTAAGGGCACTACCACAAGAGGGTCCCCTCTTTATTGAAAAGATGACTAAATATATTGATGAGGGTAGTACAGTTGATGCAGTTTACAGTGCATTAAAGACAAGGTAGGCCCTTCAGGAAGATTAGAGAGTGTAGAGGGTTGCTTCAAAAAGTAATTAGAAATAAATAAAGAGGGCAACGGCAGGCCACCAATTTATATGTGACAATAGGATTAAGGAAAACCCTGTGATATTTTATAAAAATATCAACAGTAAGAGGATTGCCAGGGAAAGAGTAGGGCCTGTTGGAGACCAAAGGAGCAATCTGTTTAGGGAGCCAGAGGTCATGGGTGAAGTCTTAAATGGATACATCTTATCTGTATTCACAAAGGAGAAAGACATTGTAGAATCGTAGAATCTCACAGTGCATATAGAGACCATTTGGTCCATCGAGTCTGCACCAACCCTCCCATTTTACATCTCTATCTCTCCTTCACCTCCATAAGCAATCTCTTTGTCTTTGGCTCTGAGTACCCTTACAATCTGTTCCAGTTTGCTCCTCTGTCCCCCCTGTCTACAGCATAAAAAAACAATTTTCCAGCTTTCTCAGTTCTGAACCACAGCCATATTTAGATTCAAAACTTTAACTCTATTTTTCTCTCCACAGATGCTGCCAGACCCGTTTCTCCAGCACTTCGTTTTTATTTCAGAATTTCAACATCCGTTGTATTTTGCCTTTATTTGAAGATGATTTTACATTCAAGGAATACATGGACCAGTTTGAAGATGAGTTACTTGCAAAAGAATTCCCAGCTTCTTGTCTGCTCCTGCAGTCACAGAATTTATATAGTTAGTTCAGTTCGAGTTCTTGTCAATGGTAACTTCCAGGTTATTGATATTGGTGGATTCAGTGATGTAATGTCATTGGATATCAAGGGGCAATAATTGGAGATGGTTATATTTGCTACTTTGCAGTCCAGTGTCGCCTTGCCTGAATCTAAGGAATTTTGGAAAATTAACATCAGTGCATCTACTACCTCAATAGCAATCTGTTTTAAGCTCCCAGTGTGAAATCTCTCTGGACCTGTCAACTTATAACCCTGCAGATCCATCAATTTGCTTATGATGATATCTTCATGATTGTAATCTCACTAAGTTCCACTGCCCATTCCAGTCCCTGATTTACAGCTTTTACTGGAATTTGTTTTTGTAGTATCTTTTGTGAGGATGGAGCAAAATATTTGTTCATTTCATTTGCCATTTCCTCGCCATTTGCCATTAACTCCAAACTCAAACTCTACAGAACCAACACGCACTTCACTTACTCCTTTCCTTTTTAACTATCTGTAGGAGCTCTTGCTTTCTGTTTGTACAGTACTAGCTAGCACACTCCAAATTATTCCTCCAGATTAACCTTTTTGTGATTCTTTGCCATTCTTTACATTTTGACCAATCATCCAACCTGTGCAAGTTATATGCATTTTCTTTAAATCTAATGCTTTCCCAATTAAGTTCTATTCAATCTGTGAAACACAACACCATGATGAAATTGATGACACATTCCAGAAACTTTGTGACTAAAACACTTCTAATGTTTCTGAGACTTTCAATGTTCTTTTCTCAATAGCATTCTTGTAGTTTTAATATTCAAAAAAACCTCAATTAACCCAGAATGTATTTTTTAATGTTTTTTTTTTCTGGCAATCTAATCTAAAACTCTACTCATCAATTTTCAAAGGCCATGTTGCCCTTGACTGTGCATCTGAAATAGTGTTTCTCATCATCACTTCAGACAAAATTCTGTCTCAATATTAGAAGCTCTGAGGTCAAATGTACCTACCCAGCACACACTGAGATTAATCTCTTCTATTCTTTTCAACAATTGACTGTGCAATCAAATAATTGACTTCCAAGAAAAAGCAAGAGCCTTTTACAATTGATAAATTATTGACATCTAATATTGGCTCCATATTAGCATTGCTCCTTCAATTAACACATCAGTCTGTAAAATTGGGGGTTTCTTGTAATTTTTAACTTTGAATTTTTTTTCCCCTTCAATCTGCTACTGGAGATTCAATGCAAATAGGACTTTTGGCTGTCTGTCAGTTGCAATTATGACCTTTTTCTCAATCCTCATGTTCAGGGTCAATGGCGTTTTGAACATGCCAACTGAAAACATGTATTGCACTTCCAAGACATCGTTCACAGCTGGCTGATACCACTGGAAAAACATAGAAATATAGAAAATAGAAGCAGGAGTTGGCTATTTGGCCATTCAATATGATCATGGCTAATCATCCAACTCAGTAGCCTGTTTTGTTTTCTCTAAACCCCTTGATCGCTTTGGACCTAAGAACCATATTTAACATTTTCTTGAAAACATTCTATGTTTTGGCCTCAACCACTTTCTGTGGAAGTCAATTCCACAGGCTCAGCTCTCTAAGGGTACAGAAATTTCTTCTCATCTCAGTCCTAAATGGTTGACCCTATATCCTTAGTCTGTGACGGTTAGTTCTGGACTCAACAGTCATCAGGAATATCCTTCCCTCATTTGCTGGCATGAGAGTAGTTTGCCCGAAATATCAGCAGAAATTTAAAAAGAAAATAAATGCTTACAATTTCTAGAGATAGTAGGAACTGAGAATCTGAGATAACAAGGTGTAGAGCTGGATGAACACAGCAGGCCAAGCAGCATCAGAGGAGCAGGAAGGCTGACGTTTCGGGCCTAGACCCTTCTTCAGAAATGGGGGAGGGCAAGGGGGTTCTGAAACAAATAGGGAGAGATGGGGAGGCGGATAGAAGATGGATAGAGGAGAAGATGGGTGGAGAGGAGACAGACAGGTCAAAGAGGCCGGGATGGAGCCAGTAAAGGTGAGTGTAGGTGGGGAGGTAGGGAGGAGATAGGTCAGTCCAGGGAGGACGGACAGGTCAAGGGGGCGGGATGAAGTTAGTAGGTAGGAGATGGGCGTGGGGCTTGAGGTGGGAGGAGGGGATAGGTGGGAGGAAGGACAGGTTAGGGAGGTGGGGATGAGCTGGGCTGGTTTTGGGATGCGGTAGGGGGAGGGGAGATTTTGAAGCTTGTGAAGTCCACCTCCAGTACGAGGGGGAGAAGGGGTCAGTGGAGGGAGAGTTAGGCTCACGGTTGAAGACAATTTCTATTTGTGATTCAGAATATTCAGCAAATGCTATTCAATTTTTACAAATTCCCCACTGGCCAGACTCAATGCAGATGCCAGGAAATACATTAGTTTACAACACTGTCCATTTCTCTGTCATAATATGCTATACCATCTGTGGCAGAAAATCCTAGAATTGATGCAGAGAGGCAAGCCCAGAGTAGAAAAGCTCCCTGCCTGATTATCCTCATTTGGTCATCTAGACTTTGCAACTTTCTTGGCAAACTGTTCAGCAAATTTCAGGGATGAGATCCTAAATCAGTGTATCTTAATGGGTAAAGGCACTTCTTGAAGGTGTGTGGATTGTGGTTTTTTTTAATATGATCAGGTTTTAATATTTTGTGTTATTAAGAAAGGTCTTGGAAGATGGAGGTGGGCAAGGGTTTGGGTTTACAGGCACTAAATGGATCAGGTTGCGGCATGTCTCCTAGAATATGTACTTAGCGCTAGCAACAGGTGTTTTCACATTGAACTTTTCTCTTATAAGGTCATGTGTTTGCTCTGTTTCCCTTCCTGGAGTGTGCAGCAGTAAGACTTCTTCTTTGAGTTTCTGGTATGTTGTCATTCCATACGGCTGGCTAAAGTAGCACTTGCCTCCCTATGGGACTTATCATTAGAGTAATAGCTGTGCATGCAACCTTTAAAAAATGCAAACAGCTGATTCAGGCATGAAGGATGAGTTCAGTGGTGTGGAAAGATCTTTCTGACTATCCTCAAGGCTGATTACTAAGATGTCAAAACCCTAAAGCAACTTTCAATTCATTTACATTTTGCAATCTGGGAAAAAGGAGCTGTTGGGGCGAAGGATGCAATCCTACTTTGGGTACTACAATTTGCTTGACTGCAGATACAGTTTCATTGCAAACTCAACAATAATCCATACCTCTGCTGTTAAACCACAGATGTAAATTGGGAAGAAAAGGGTTCTGTTTGTAGTGAGGATGTACATTGAGACTTTAGTTCAGCAAAACAGGTTAAGAACTGAGACGGAACGTTTAGAAGAAAGAAGTGTAGGGAGATGGTCATTCCAGCAGCATTGTGTATTTTCTGTCCCAACTGCAATTTCAGTACCCACACAAAAACTTGTATCACATGACCTCTCTTCAAAGAATGTCAACAACCAGCTCATATCTTGCATAGCTTCCTTTTAGCCATTCTTTCATAGCTAAGGTGAATAATTTTAACATCCCAGCCATTAACTCCAGAATGATGCATCCTGTACCTTGACGATAGGAAGGAGCTGTTCACACCTCCAGGAATTCTGCCCTTTCAGTTAGAGTCTCCCTGGATCTTGCTTCTTCATGCAATAGAACAAGACTTTACAGCAAATTAGTAACAACTTTCTCAGTGGTCTTTGTTTAGCAGTAGTGCCTGCATTTTAAAAATATTTTAAATATATGACCAACGGATGAAATTACAAATTAATATTCCATGTTTTTCATCTTTCCAGTATTTATTGCTCATTACTAACTACCATGGAGACGGTAGTGATCAGTGGCCTTCTTGAATTAGTGCAGACCTTGGAATCTAGGTACAACCACAGAGCTGTTGGGATAGAATCTCCAGAATTTTGACCCAGTGACAGTGAAGGAATGGTGAATAGTTCCAAGTCAGATGGTGTGTGACTTGGAGGAGCTTGAAGGTAGTGGTGTTTCCAATCATCTGCTGCCCTTGTCCTTCTAGGTGGCAGATGTCATGGTTTGGAAGGTACTGTTCAAGAGGTTCCTGGGAGAGATGATCACCACCAATCTGTCCTAGTCCACCCACATCAACGTTATGGTCAAGAAAGCACAACAACACCTCCACTTCCTCAGGAGGCTAAGGAAACTTGACAAGTCCAATTTTTATAGAAAGCATCCTACCTGGATCCATCACAGCGTGGTATGGTAGCTGCTCTTCCCAAGCAAGAAACTATAGAGAATCATGACCATAGCCCAGTCCTTCACACTAACCAGCCTTCCATCCATCCATTGACTCCATCTATACTTCCCACTGCCTCAGGAAAGCAACCAACATAATCAAAGACCCCTTCCACTCCAATTACACTCTCTTCCACCTTCTTCCATTGGTCATAAGATATAAACGTTTGAATACACACATGAATAGATTCAAGAACAGCTTCTTCTTCCCTGCTGTTTCTGACTTTTGAATGGATCTCTCAAATGTTAATGTTGATTTCTCTGCAACTCTGTCCTGCTACCCTGATGCACTTTGTATGGTGTGATCTCCTTGTATAGGACACAAAAGAACAGTTGTCACTGTATCTTGGTACATGTGACAACAATAAATCAAGTTACTGACAGAGTTTGCTGCAATGCATCTTGCAGATGGTAGGCATGCATTCATCCAGGCAAGAGGGGAGTGTTCCAATACACTCCTGTGATGTAGATATTGAGTTACTCACAGCTGAATTTCTAGCCTCAAATCTGATATTGTAGTGATAACATATATCTGCTAGTCCAGTTCAGTTTCTGGTCTATGAAAGCCCCTAGGATGTTGATAGTGGGGAATTCAATGAGGCAATGTGTTGAACATTAGGGGATTGAGATTCTCTCACTGGAGATAGTTATTGCTGACACTTATGTGCCATGAATGTTACTTGTTAGCCTTTAGAGTGCTCTTCAGCTCTTGTTACAAATGGACACAGACTACTTCAGTAACTGAAGAATCCAAATGGTGCTGACATTGCTCAATCATCAGTGAACATCCCCATTTCCGATCTTATGAGGGAGGGAAGATTTTGATGAAGCAGCTGAAGATGCTTGGGCCTAAGATACTACCCTTAGGAACTCCTGCAAAGATGTCCTGGAGCTGAGATGAACAAGCATAACTATTTTCTTTTATGCTAAGTATGCTTCACACAAGTAAAGATCCTTTCCCTCTGATTCCCAGTGACTCAAATTTGGCTAGGGCTCCTTGATGTCATATGCAGTCAATTGAGGCCTTGACATAAAGGTGATCACTCTCACCTCATCTTTTTGTCCATGTTTGGATCAAAGTTGCAATGAGGTCAGGAGCTACGGGAGCCTGGCAGAACCAAAGTAGGCATCAGTGAGTAGGCTATTGCTGAGCAGTTGCCACTTGGTAGCACATTCTCTTCCATCATCTTGCAGATAACGGAGTGCAGACTGTTAGTAATTAACCAGCATAAGTTGCCCTGTTTTTGAGGACAGGAAGATATCAGAGAAATTTGCTAACCTGGCTGGGTAGTTTCTTGATATCATGTGGAGTGAATCAAATTGGCTGAAAACAGGTGTCCATGATGGTGGGACCTCTGGAGGAGGCTGAGTTGGATAATCCACTGGGCACTTCTGGCTGAAGATTGTCGCAAATGCTTCCGCTAGATCTTTTGCACTTACGGACACAAGTTCTTACCTTCAAAGTAAAATCTATACCAGTAGAAGAAATTGTAATGGAAAATAAAAGTAACTCTTAAAGATACCTTTTCATTTCTTTCAGGAGGTATGATGTAGGTTTATAATACATTATTATTTGAGAGCTTCGTTCTAAAGTGGAGCAATGATAAAGTTTTGAATTTGATTTGTATTGCTATGTTTTGTATGTTATAAGGGGAAGGACATTGTTTTAGTATCATTTCTGTATTTCCTTCTTCGTGCCAAAAGTCTAAGGTTTGTTTATGGATTTATTTTCAATGAGGGAGGTCAGCTTTGGAGCAGGGCTGAGTGTTAACAGTTCAATCAATATTTGTTTAGGTAATGTTTTAGGAAACCAAACAAAAAATTGTAAAATTTACTAGAGAAAAATACATGTTGTGGGATCAGTGATTTCAGCAATTATATTGCATGCCTTTGTTATCTCCAGACTCACTATTCTGGCATCACATCCACCACTTCAGCTCATCCAACACACAGCCCACATTCCACCTTACTCATTTATCCCCAGCTCTTTCTCAGCTGCATTGCCTTCTAGCATTCCAATCCATCTCAATTAAAACTGATGTTTTAGTCCCTTCATGGTCTCATTGCTCCTTATCTCCCTTCTCAATGCTTCCTGTCTTGAATTTTGGGCATGCTTTCTCTCTTTGTCCTACCATACTGTCCTATGTCTTTCATAAATAAGACCCTAAGCATTAGAATTCCCTTCAATACCCATCTTCTCTTTAAAACCCAACTCTTTGATCAAGTTTTTATTTACCACTCCCAACATCCCTTCATGTGTCCAATTTAACTTAGTATCTCTGAGATAAAGATTGGAATATTTTTCTGTATTAAAGATACCATATAACCATGAGTTATTTTTAGTTTATTAAATTCAAATTGTACCATTTGCTGTGGTGGGATTCGAACCTGGGTCTCTGGATTAAAAGTCCAGTGATAATACCACAAAGGCATTGCCTCCCCACAATATGAGTTTATTATACGAGTGGTGTTTTGGAGGTTGTACAAAATCTATTTTGTTTAATTTAAATATATAAAGGAATGTTTAGGGATTAACAGGAATACACTTTTACTATGTTTAAAATCTTTTGAATTTCTTACACAAGGAGATAGCTTATATTATTTTGTCTTAATCCCTTTTGTAATAAACTTCCACATTGTTGTGAAGCAAAGTCTGTAACATTGCATGCATATGTTTCAGTGTTTTAGTATCTTTGCTAAAACTAAAAGTGTGATCCATCAAGCACGGTTCCTGACTGGGATCTGACATCTGCTGGGATCATAGTAGCATGCAATGATAATATATTATTGTTCTGGAACTGGCATTCCAAAGTGGATAAATGATTTGTGGCTTTAATTATATTTCTACATTGTGTGTGTTAAGACAATATCATCGTTTTCATTTCATTTATTTTTATTCTGAGTGGTTCGTTTACATGGATTTACAAGAAGTTTTTAAAATTATTATGGTGAATAGTTCAATGCATGAGAAACAAGGATGGTAGAGAAAATAATTGGAATGCTGCCCAGCAACAAGATGAGACACAGGGAGACAGAGACAGAAACAAGTCCATTTAGAAAGACTTCTTTCAGGGCAATTCAGAGAGAAAAAAAACCTACAACAGCAACAGAGTTGTTTAGCAAGCCCCAAAGTCAGAGAGAAGATTAGAAGTCCTGAATGACTTATAAATTAGTAAGAAGCTCCAGAAATCAATTAAAGCCATGCCAACTGAACTAAGGGCTTTAAAGTGGAGACAGGGTGACCTTCAGAGTAAAGTGATTAAGTTTTTTTTTAAATTCTGATATTTCCACTAAGGCCATTTCTGTGTAATGTAGTTAGTGATTTTTGTTCTGTGATGTTACAAGTACATTGGCAGCCTTGTGAATACAATCAATGACCAACCACCACGAAATTTATATATATGTTATATTTATTTATTATAAATAAATAGCAAAACTAAAACTTACCCTCTATCAAGTCAAGTTTCACTCTGAGATCTGATTTGATCAGCATCACCATCAGTTGGGATCATAACAAGTGTACATAGTAGGTATCGTGATGTAGATCCCAATTATGTAGCAATAGTTATAAGGCGCATACCACATATGGTGCATGCAAGATGGCATTCAGTTTGTGTGTTTCTATTAGTAACTATCAGGTTCTAATATTGGAGGTCCAACAACAAAGTAGAATCCCACTCTCTTTTCCCATCTTCTTTGGTTAGGGCCTTGCCACTACACAAGCATGTGCTGTGGGCACTCTCAGACTCTGAAATTCTTGCACCTCCAGAACATAATCAGCTTTTGTGGGGAACAATGCTTTTGCCTAACATTGGGGTGGGGTTGGATGGGAAAATCTGCTGAAGCCATTTATTACAAATGTCTTATTTGGAGTCTCCTCCTCCAACATCTTATCCCAATAATGATCAGTATCATTATCAGATCTGTATAGTTCCCCTTGTCAGTTGCAGCAGATATTAGAAATAATCCAGCAACATTTTCCAATCAAAAACTGCTCAAATCAGGGTGTCAATCAACATTTCACAAATTGGAGAATTAAAGTTGAAGACAGCAGGCACAGTTGGAGGGTCGCGCCTGCAGATTATAGCAGAATGCTGGACACTGCAGAGAGTAGGTAACTTCTGACAGAGCTCTTATTAACTATTGTACAGGTATCAGCCTGCCAACAGATAAAGGTATTTCATACAGGACATGAACTAACATGAACAAATCTACTCAAGAACTGAGAAATGAACTGAGGAAAAAGCTGCTAAGAAGTAAAGCTTTGCAGGAAGAGCATGTGT
Source organism: Rhincodon typus (assembly GCF_021869965.1). Classification (NCBI taxonomy): domain Eukaryota; kingdom Metazoa; phylum Chordata; class Chondrichthyes; order Orectolobiformes; family Rhincodontidae; genus Rhincodon; species Rhincodon typus. Next base: position 4,263,561 of record NC_063348.1, read on the forward strand.
TTTTAAAGCCAAATGTGTTTTTGACACTCAAAAATCTCAGCCTCTATGTAAGTTTAGCTTCTATCTGAAAATGTCTTTGAACTATAAACTTTGAAGTGTTTCAAAGAATTCATCAAAGAATGTACCTGGGAAACCTCCAGTTCTGTACTGAACCTTTCAGAACTATTTTTTCTATTCATTTATGGGGATGTGGGGGTTGCTAGCTGGCCAGCATTTCTTGCCCATCCCTAATTGTCCTTGAGAAGGTGGTGCTGAGCTGCCTTGTTGAACTGCTGCAGTCCTCCTGTTGTGGGTTGACCCACAATGCTATTAGGGAGGGAATACCAGGAGCTTAACCCAGTGACAGTGAAGGAACGACTATATATTTCCAAGTCGTGAAGGTGAGGGACTTGAAGGGGAAGTTGGGAGGTGGTGGTGTTCCCATACGTCTGATGCCCTTGTCCTTCTAGATGGAAGCGGGTTTGGAAGGTGCTGTCTGAGGATCTTTGGTGAATTTCTGCAGTGCATCTTGTAGTTAGTACACACTGCTGCTACTGAGCGTCAGTGGTGGAGGGAGTGGATGCTTGTGGATGTAGTGCCAATCAAGCGGGCTGCTTTATCCTGGATGGTGTCAAGCTTCTTGAGTGTTGTTGGGGCTGCACTCATCCAGGTATGTGGGGAATATTCCATCACGCTCCTGACTTTTGCCTTGTATATGATGGACAGGCTTTGAGGAGTCAGGAGGTGAGTTACTCGCTGTAGTATTCCTAGCTTCTGGCCTGCTCTTGTCGTCATTGTGTTAATGTGACGAGTCCTCTTGAGTTTCTGGTCAATGGTAACCCCCAGGATGTTGATAGTGGGGGATTCAGTGATTGTAACACCATTGAATGTCAAGGGGTGGTGGTTGATGGTCATATCCTGGCATTTGCGTGGCGTGAATGTCACTTGCTACTTGTCAACCCAAGCCTGGATATTGTCCAGATCTTGTTGCATGTGAACATGGACTGCTTCAGTATCTGAGGAATTACGAATGTTCCTGAACATTGTGCAATCATAGGCGAACATCCCCACTTCTGACCTTATGATGGAGGGAAGGTCATTAATGAAGCAGCTGAAGATGGTTGGGCCTAGAACACTACCCTAAGGAACTCCTGCAGAGATGTCCTGGAGCTGAGATGATTGGCAGCCAACAACCACGGCCATCTTCCTATGTGTCAGGTATGACTCCAACCACTGGAGAGTTTGCCTCCTGATACCCATTAATTCCAGTTTTGCTAGGGTTCTTTGATGCCACACTTGGTTGAATGCAGCCTTGATTTCAAGGGCTGTCACTCTCACCTCACCACTGGAATACAGCTATTTTGTCCATGTTTGAAACATGGCTGTAATGAGATCAGGAGCTGAGTGGCCCTGGCGGAACCCAAATTGGGCGTCGCTGAGCAGGTGATTTCTGAGCAGGTGCTGCTTGATAACACTATTGATGACACCTTCCATCACTCTACTGATGATCGAGAGTAGATTGATGGGGCGGTAATTGGCCAGGTTGGATTTGTCCTGCTTTTTGTGCACAGGACATAATTGGGCAATTTTCCACATTGTCCGGTAGATACCAGTGTTGTAACTGTCCTGGAACAGATGGCTAGGGGAGCGGCAAGTTCTGGAGCACAAGTCTTCAGTACTATTGCCAAAATGTTGTCAGGGCCCGTAGCCTTTGCAGTATTCAGTGTCTTCAACTGTTTCTTGATATCACACGGAGTGAATCAAATTGGCTGAAGACTGGTATCTGTAATGCTGGGGACCACTGGCGGAAGCCGAGATGGATCATTCAGGCACTTCTGGCTGAAGATTGCTGTGAATGCTTCAGCCTTATCTTTTGCGCTGATGTGCTGGGCTCTTCCATCATTGAGGATGGGGATATTTTTGGAGCCTCCTCCTCCAGTGAGTTGTTTAATTATCCACCACCGTTCACGACTGGATGTGGCAGGATTGCAGAGCTTAGATCTGATCCGTTGGTTGTGGGATCGCTTAGCTCTGTCTATCGCTTGCTGTTTTCGCCGTTTGGCATGCAAGTAGTCCTATTTGGTGGCTTCACCAGGTTGATACCTCATCTTCTGGTATGCCTGGTGCTGCTCCTGGCATGCCCTCCTGCACTCTCCATTGAACCAAGGTTGATCCCCTGGCTTGATGGTAATGGTTGAGTGGGGGATATGCCAGGACGAGGTTACAGCTTGTGCTGGAGTACAATTCTGCTGCTGTTGATGGCCCACAGTGTCTCATGGATGCCCAGTCTTGAGTTGCTAGATCTGTGCGAAATCTGTCCCATTTAGCACTGTGATGGTGCCACACAACATGATGAACAGTATTATCAATGTGAAGGCCAGACTTCGTCTCCACAAGAACTGTACAATGGTCACTCTTACCTATATCATCATGGATAGATATAACTGCAGATGGCAAAATGATAAGGATGAGGTCAAATATGTTCTTCCCTCTTGTTGGTTCTCTCACCACCTGCTGCAAGTCCAGTCTAGCAGCTATGTCCTTTAGGACCCAACCAGCTCGAACAGTAGTACTATTATTATTATTGTAAATTGAATTGCTACAACTAAAAAAATACTGCAACGACCATTTAGATCTTTATTGAGGATGATTTTTACATTGCTGATAGGAACTGACAGTTGATCATTGATTACTAAAGCTCTGCAGTCCCTTGCTCTCTTGGTGTATTTGTATTTGCTTGGATCTCCATCTGCTGCTCTCCATTTAGTCTTGCCTCCCACTGTCTTCTGCGTTAGTTTTCTTAAAATTATGATTTGGTGTCAGTTGTTTTGTGTGTAGATGCTTGAAATGGAAGTTATGGGTAAATAGAAGTTGCTCAGTGTTTACGTGATTAATCCCTAGTCAAATATCCAAATGTGTAGAAAGAGTGACAGGAAATTGCATTTACAAAATTATACTACCATCACTTTGAGGTTATCAACTTACAGTTCGAGAGAAAAATAATAGTAAACAACGGGTGAATAAGATTATTGGTGGGTGCAGGATGTGTGTTAGGGACCAGTGATAGCACAGGTTTAGTGTGCACATTAGGTAATGATGGGTACAGGGTGTGTTATTGTAGGATGGACAGTGAATATCACTGACTGTGGTGCATAATGATTGTCAGTCAGCGTAAATGCACATAGAGCATTGATCAGTTACATATTGATTGTCAAAGATTGCAGAGGGCTGTGGGGTTCGACAGGTGTAGTTGCACAGTTAGTGCTAAAATCTAAGCAGCGTACAATGTATATCTGTGGGTATAGATTGCAACCAAGGGACATTAGTGATATGGTACGCAGTGAATGCTGGATGTACAGTTGGCATGGTTCACTGTAAACAACCATGCCTGTAGCATGCACAGTAAAGCCAAGTAGGTGTTATACGTTTAGAAAGTGCCAGTAGTGGAATATGCAGAGTGAAGGTGAGCAAGTATCAGTGAATGTAAGGTGTACAAATTAGCCATCAGGTGAAGGGTGTAAATTAAGCATTGATGAAATGCAGGAAAAGAGACCAATGAGTACACATTGATGTAATGTAATTCTACCAGTTGGGATATTTTAAGCTTTTCTTCCGCCAAGCACCTACTACTTTGACGATAATAAAGGGTTACTGGAATTAGGGATCTCAAGTAAAAGCATATACATGCAACAAAGACAGACTTCCAAGTACCAAGAAGCTTCTCATTCTTGCTCTTCTGGAGCAGGCTCTTCTGGTGCAGGCTCTTCTGGTGCAGGC
>NC_063348.1:4267326-4269124 GCF_021869965.1 Rhincodon typus
GCAGGCTCTTCTGGTGCAGGCTCTTCTGGTGCAGGTTCTTCTGGTGCAGGTTCTTCTGCAGCGGGCTCTTCTGCAGCAGGCTCTTCTGCAGCAGGCTCTTCTGCAGCAGGCTCTTCTGGAGCGGTCTCTTCTGGAGCAGGCTCTTCTGGAGTGGCCTCTTCTGGAGCAGGCTCTTCTGGAGCGGCCTCTTCTGGAGCAGGCTCTTCTGGAGCAGGCTCTTCTGCAGCAGGCTCTTCTGGAGCGGCCTCTTCTGGAGCGGCCTCTTCTGGAGCGGCCTCTTCTGGAGCAGGCTCTTCTGCAGCAGGCTCTTCTGGAGCAGGCTCTTCTGGAGCAGGCCCTTCTGCAGCAGGCTCTTCTGCAGCAGGCTGTTCTAGACCCGCCAAGATAGCCTTCAAAATGGCAGCACAGGCAACAGCTCCAGGGTCAGGTTGGGTGAGCTGAGCTGAGGAGATGTAACTTGCTCGTCCTGCCTTTGCTGCCATATCCTTGGTGGCTTCTGCACCTTCTTCAGCTTTCTGGAAACAGACAGAGGAGGTGAAATGACAATAGTCATCAGTCTTACAAAATAGCCACAAACCACAGTGGTCCTGGGATCCATGTGACATAGCCTGCATCATAACCCATTCAGTTCATGTTCCTTTCGAAATCACAGCCTACACTTAATTTTGATCCAACCACTTACACTCAATTATCAATTTTCAGGCAGACATACGTACACTAGAGATCATTATGTGACTTATTTTTGCTTAAGTTTATCAAAGCTTGAGAAGTTCTGAAATTAATTGAAGCAATTAATTGTGTTTTACCAATGTATGAGTTGGGCACTTATGAATATCAATCTAATGCTAAAGTGTACTAATCATGCGGGAGTTCATCAGCAAGAAAAACAAAGTGACTCATCTAAAACTTTTTCAAAGCTCATAACTTTTTTTACTGGGCCACAGCTCCTATGAGAGCAGTCCTTATCAGGTGTTTGGCCCAAGTAATCATTGTTTTTTTTATCTCAGGCAGTGAATCTTTGCAGGCTGGTCAAATATGAAGGGTATTAATACTCAGCCCGATTCTGTCCTCACCTGTCATCCTTGCACACCAGCTCCAGCAGATTTGCTGTATAGTGATCAGGAGAAAGAGTTCAAGTTGACATTTGTCTCCCACATCCAAGTATTGATCAGAACTTAGGCTGTTCCTTACCTGCACAGCCTCAGCCAGCACTTGCAGTTCATTGCCACCTTCATCTGTCAATTTGCTTAATTCATCCGCGGCAGGACAAAGTGAGTCAAGCTAAGATAAAAGGCACAAAATAGTCCATAATGTGATCCATTTAAAAAAATTCAATTAGTGTTCAGCTCACCCGTTGTTTATTTCATATGCTGCAGGCAAGGATGCCCCGAGGCATGGTATATTGGTGAAACGATGCAGACGCGACGACAATGGATGCATGGACACTGCGCAACAATCGCCAAACAGGGATGTTCTCTCCCAGCGGGAACACTTCGGCAGTCAAGGACATTCAGCCTCGGATCTTTGGGTAAACATCCTCCAAGGCGGACTTCGGCATACACAACAATCCAGAGTTGCAAAGCAGAGGCCAATACCCAAGTATTGTACCCATAAGGATGGCCTCAACTGGGATCTTGGGGACATGTCGCACTACAGGTGACCCCACCACACTGTACACTCTCACATACATACACACTCTCTCTCAACACACACAAACACACACACAATCTCTCTCACTCACGCTCACACATACACACACGCACACACAATCTCTCTCACTCACGCTCACACATACACA
>NC_063348.1:4269524-4291057 GCF_021869965.1 Rhincodon typus
CACACAATCTCTCTCACTCACGCTCACACACACACCACACAATCTCTCTCACTCACGCTCACACACACACACACACAATCTCTCACTCTTGCTTACGGTCACACACAATCTCTTTCACACACACTCACAAAATCTCACTCACACACACTCACAAAATCTCAGTCACACACACTCACAAAATCTCAGTCACACACACTCACAAAATCTCACTCACACATCCACAAAATCTCTGTCACACACACTCACACACACACATATATCTCTCACTCACACACACACACACACATATATCTCTCACTCACACACACACACTTATATATAAATCTATGGGGTGAATTTGCATTTGCAGATTTGTCCTTGCAGATACATTCTATTTTGTTCAAAAAGCACACAATTTGTAGACAATGTGGCATTTTATAAATTCCTACTTTGGAAATAAAACCAGTCTGACTTCAAGTTAAAACACAGATTCTAAACAAGGTGTTGCAAGGCATTGTCTGACCTGTGATGTCATCTCTGGTATAACTGATAAAACCTTTAGTTATCTTGGGGCAGTGACTTGAAAGAAATTCTGGGATTTGCGTGTTAATCAATCAAAACCTGTTCCACCTTTCTAACTGATTAAAGATTTAACAGCCATCTTAGGTTTGTTCAATACATTCGCATCAGTTCTATAACCCTTTGATCTTTTGCTGATAAATTCTGTGTCTGATGCCACCTCTCTCACTAACACCTGAAGAAGGAGCGAGACTCTGAAAGCTTGTGTTTTCAAATAACTATAACCTGGTGTCGTGTGATTTTTGACCTTGTCCACCCCAGTCCAACACCGGCTCCTCCACATCACAACTTACCCCAGTCTGAGAGTAATAGCCAGAAGAATAAGCATTAATGATAAACAGTCCTGAAGCCCAGAAGCAGATCTTTTCTATAATTCAGATCTGAATCACAGTTTAAAATACCATTTTAAATGAAGAACGTGCATACACTGTCACACATCTGACACAATGAAGCATTTTACAGGAACAATATCAGACACAAGTTAATCACAATGAAAGAAGAATTGAGAATGGGTGAATAGGTTTTAAGGAGACTGTTAAAAAAAGAGAGGTGGAGAGGTTTAGGAAAGGAATTCAAATGCTGAGGGGCTGTAGAGCTCAAGAACTGGTTTCAAATTGTGGGGATAAGCAGATTGTAAGGTGGTGCACAAGAAACGAAACTTGGATGAATGCAGTTCTTGGAGGGTTCCAGAGTTACAGGTAGGAACAGTTTTAAAGATGAGGTTGAGAATTTTAAAATGCAATTGTTTATTTCCCACTCCCACAAGATGTCATTTTATGGAAATGATACATATTTCAGCCACTTCCTCATGTAATAGATATTTTCTAGTGGCCATTTAGTAAGTAAATCATAGTTTGTTCAGTTGTAATAACCTTCACGTCTGACTGAATTTCTGCATGAAAATGGCTGAAGAACTGTCTGAGAGAAGGGTCTGCAAGCACAAGAGGGAGGTGTTGGCCTAGTGGTATTATCACTAGAATATTAATCCAGAGACCTAGGTAATGTTCTGGGTTCACCTGGTTCAATCCCACCTTGACAGATTGAATTTGAATTCAATAAAAAGAAAACTAAGATTAAGTGTCTAATAATGACCATGAAACCGTTGCCGATTGTCGGGAAAAACCCATCTGGATCACTAATGTCCTTTTGGGGAGGAAGTCTGCCAGGTTTAACCGGTCTGGCCGACATGTGACTACAGACCCACAGCAATGTGGTTGACTCTCAAAATTCCGCTGGGTAATAAATACTGGCCTGTCCAATAACATTCTCATCCGATGAATGAATTTTTAAAAAATTAAGTGGCATGAGAAAGAAACATAACATCTTCTAAATCAGAGAGAGTTCAATCAACAAAAACACGGTACAAGGGTAGAGATTCCTATCACCATGACATTTTCCTGGCAGCCAGACTGAGTTTTTAAAATTCTTCTATGGTATTCGAATATTGCTGGCAAGTCCAGCATTTTTCGCCCATCCCTTATTGCCCTTCAATGTAGGAGCTTGTCAGGTCATTTCGATGGGCAGCCTATAACCAACTGCATTACTGTGGGTCTGGTGTCATTTGACGGATAAACTAAGAATGGCAGATTTCCTTCCAAGAACGCGATGGATTTTTATAGCAATAGTCACATGATCAGCATTAGATATGAATTCTAAACTTTATTGAATTCAAATTTCACCACCTGGGATTTAAATCTATTTTCCCAGAACATCAGCCTGAGGGTCTGGATTACTCGTCTACTGCCATTACTGCTGCACCACTGGTTCCCATTACGATAATGAGGGAGTCCAAAATGTAAATGTTAAGTTTTCTCAAATTCAGAACATGGCAGGGATCAAAACTGTTACTAAAATGTGATCCTCCTGTTCTGTACAACTCAGTGCTGCCATGGCACATTTAACAGCTCGGCTGTGCATTAAGACTGGTATGCTTAATTAAATATCCAATTAGCATCTGCAACATTGATTTCTTTGTAAACTTAGCTGCTATTAAAACTGCTCGAATTCAAGAGGCAGGACTCACCATGGTTCTGTCCCCTGGCTCTGCACCTCCATATCTGTGCAACAAGAAATAACTAAGTTAAACGATTGTTGGTAAACACAAGAAGTCACACCAGAGCTGATAGAAATGTTTAAATAAGCCTCTAATATCTCTCACTGCAATGAGAAAAATGATAGAATCTGGGGATAAGATGGTGTTTGGACTTTTCAGCCATAAACTGTCGGTGTGGGAATCTTTTATCTCTTTTCAGTACAATGAAGATACAGCATTTGTCTGAGATTAAATTGTTGCAGTTGTTTTCTTGATTTGTATATAAAGGTCCTGTGAACTTCATTTCATATCAAAAAGATTTTAAAGGCTTCAGAATACAGTTTCTGATTTGGGCGTAATTGATAAGTGTGGAGGAATTTTTACCCACAATTGCATCCAGTGGTATTATTGCTAGACTATTGATCCAGTGACCCAGGTAATGCTCTGGGGTCCTGGGTTCAAATCTCACCATGGCAGATGGAGAAGTTTGAACTCAATGAAAATCTGGAATTAACAGTCTAATGATGAACATGAAACTATTGCTTATTGTCAGGAAAACCCATCTGCTTCACTAATATTCTTTTCAGGATGAAGCTGGCCTGGCCTACATGTGACTCCAGACCCACAGCAATGTGGCTGACTCTTAACTGACCTCTGGATAATTAGGAATGGGTAATATGTTGGTCTAGCCAGTGACACCCACATCCGATGAATACATATAAATTTTGAAGTAAATATTATCCCCAATCCTCAGTTTCCATTCTAATTAACTTGCACATTGCTTAACAGAAAATCTGTCACTCATCAGTGCGATTTGGCTGGTAGCTTTTTTAGCTGTCACATAGCTTTTAAAATTGTTGTTACAACAATTATTCCTTCGACATTTAAAGGTAACAGCTTGGTAAAACTTTCATTAGTGATGCTGAAAACAGTATAACGTGTCACAAAAATGATGCATTTAAAATCATTATATGAATCCACCACTTGTGAGCAACACAATTTCAAATTACTAAAATGACAATGAATATAAAAAATAGCCTTTATGATACAGAAAAAACTACCCTCTAGTTAAACAGTCATTTCCTTCGTACATTTTATAAAATTGGCATTCTGAACCTTTGAAGGTGTAATGACGAGAGTCCTGGAATCCAAGAAATCCAGTTTATGTTTGTGGACTCCTTGAAAGCCTGCAATTGAGCACTAGAAGCAAAAACGGGGATTACTAGGATGGGGGCAGCTCTATGGCTGTGATATGCTTCTCATGCAAAGATTTTAAAACAAGCACAACAGATCTTACAAACTCAAGTTGTGCTGAATGGAATTTGTGATTATCATAGAGCGGTCTTTAGCAACGGATGCTCAAAACAGGATAATCAACCAGACGTTCCAGTCCAATATCTTCTTAATAGCAGAAAGACATGAAAAAAAGTCAAAGTTGACATAAGAACAAAAGATACCTATTGTTCAACAGTCCAAGCATGAGAAGCTTAAGAAAGTTCCAAGAAACAGGAGCAGGCACAGGCCATTCAGGCTAAAAGCTTGCTACACCATTCAATAAGATTAGCTGCCCTGATTGTGGATCATAACTCCAGTTTCCTGCCTGTCCCCCATAATTTTTAAATCTCTTGTGCAGCAAAAATCAGTTTAACTCAATAGTATTCAATGACCAATCTCCACTTTTCACGGTGAAAGGGAATTCCAAAGTCAAATGGCTGAATGAAAGGAGAAATACTTCATCTCTGTCTTAAATGGGAGATCACATATACTGTGCCCTCTAATTCTAGATTCCCCTATGAGAGGAAACACCCTCTCAGTGTCTATTCTTTCAAGACCCCTCAGAATCTTTTATGTTTCAATAAGTTGACATTTCATTCTTCAAACGTCTAATTAGTATAGGCCCGACCTGCTCAATCTTTCCTTATAACTGAACATCTTCCTTGATCAGCCTTGAGAACCTTCTCTGAACTGCTTCCAATTCAGTTATGTCTGTCCTTACATAATGACATCAAAAGGGTACACAGTACCCCAATATAGTTTCACCAATGTTCTGTTCAGTTGTAGCAAGACTTCCCTAATTTTGCATGCCACCTTTTTGCAATAAAGGCCAACATTCTATTTGCCTTAACTAATTGATGTACTGTTACAATCTCCAAATAGACTAGATAGCGGAGGTCATGGGTTTGGATGGTGCTATTGAAGGAGCCTTGGTGGGTTATATTGCAATGCATCTTATATTTGGTACACACTGCTGGTACTGTGTGGTGGTGGTGGCGGTGAAGGAAGCGAATATTGCAGCTGTTGGATCTGGTATCAATCAATCAAACAAGCTGGTATGATCTGATGGAGTGTTGTTGGAGCTGTCGCCATCCGGGCAAGTGCAAACATTTTATCAAACATGGCACGGTGGCTCAGTGGTTAGCACTGCTGCCTCACAGCGCCAGGGACCCAGGTTTGATCCCAGCCTCAGGTGACCTTGTGGAGTTTGCACATTCTCCTGGTGTCTGCATGGGTTTCCTCCAGGTGCTCCAGTTTCCTCCCACAGTCCAAAGACGTGCAGGCTAGATGGATTGGCCATGCTAAATTGCCTGTAGTGTTCAGAGATGTGTAGCTTAGGGGGACGAGTCTGGGCGGGATGCTCTGAGGTTCAGTGTGGACTTGTTGGGCTGAAGTGCCTGTTTCCACAATGTAGGGATTCTATGATAAACATGTAACTTGCAGTTGGTGGACAGATACTAGAGAGACAGGAGGTGAATCATTTGTCATTACATTCCAAGTTTCTAATCTCGTAGTTGTAGTGACAGTATTTTAGATGTTAGATTATTTTAGATTTTAGTATTTTAGATTCGGTTTCCATTCAATTTGAATCCCTGGATTCTATGACGCTAAAGCAGCAAGGTGCTGTCTCTTGCTGGAAATGGTATCCGTGTGATATGAACATTACTTGCTACTTATCAGGTCTTCCTCTGTATGAAAAGACTGTTTCAATGAGGTGTCATGAATGGTGCTAAATACGTGCCATCAACAGTGAACATACTGACCCTGACTTTATGATGGAGGAAGGTCATTGATGAAGCAACTGAAGATAGTTGGGCCTAAGCCATTATCCTGAGGAACTATTGCAGAGATCTTCATGGTCTGAGATGACTGGCCTCCAACAATCATAAGCATTACTAATGCCTATTAACTATTTATTAATGTAGTCTCCAGACCTTTTGCTTGTAGCTCTGGATTACTAATTCAGTGACATTACCATTATGCTGCCACCACTTCCAGGGGTGTGTCTGGAGTTTAAAATAATAATGGGCAAATTCATTGAAACATACAAGATTGTGAACAGGCATTACAGGGCAGACACTGACAGACTGTTAACTCTGGCTATGGAATCTTGAATCTTGAACACAAGGGCCAGTATCTTGGTTTGACAGTTCAAAACTTTAGGACTCAACTGAGGAGAAATTCATTCACTTGAAATTCTTTTGAAATCTTTGGAAATCTCGACGATGGTGGTTGTGAATGGTCTATCATTGGATATATTTTAGTCTAGGATAGACAGATATTTTGTTTCTCAGGAGAGAAGATATATGAGGAGCAGCTGAGAAAGTGGAGCTAAGTCAGATCAAACATAACTGTACTGATTGATGAAGTAAACTAAAGGGATTGCATTCATTTCCTACATTCTCGTGTTTAATTGTCCAGCAGTAAATACGAAAAGATGTGGTAGTGCTGCAGAGTTATTCTGCAGTGACTCTCTAAATTCTAATCATGGTTACAATGAAAACAGTTTTGGTTCAGATAGCCATACTTGGCTCAGTACTGTTTCTCTCAGTCACCATTCTGACATAAGTTCACCACCTGTTGCTGTCTAATCTTCAGAGAGCAGTTGGAGGAGCAGGTATGAGGAGGATCCTGAAACAGGCAGTCAGCAGCACCTGGAGGAGCAAGTATGAGGAGGATCCTGACGCAGATAGTCAGGAATTCAGAGAGGAATTGGTGAGAGGAGGGCCTGAGACAGACTGTCAGCAGTGCTGAGAGCAGCAAGTGAGAGGAAGGGCCTGAGACAGTCAGCAATGCACAGAAGCACGGCAAATGAAATCTAAGAATAGGGAAATTTTACTGTTGTTGTACAGGGCTTTGGTGACATCACATCTTGAGTACTACACACACAATTTTGGTCTCCTTATTAGGAAAAGGGTATACTTGCATTAGAGACAGTTCAGAGAAGTTGCATTCAATTCATTCTGGGCTTAGTGAAAGACTTCTCTTATCAGGAAAGGTTGAACAGGTTGGATATTTACCTATTGGAGTGTACAAGAATAAGAGATGATCTTATTGAAACATACAAGAGCCTGAGGGGACTTGACAGGGTAGATTCTGAGAAGGTGTTTCCTCTTGTAGGAACGACTAGAACTTGGCGATGTAATTTTAAGAATAAAATGTCTCAATTTTAAGATGGAGATCAGATTTTCTCTTTCTTGATGGGTTGTTAGTCTGTGGAATTCTCTTGTCCAAGAAAACAGTGAAGGTTAGACCACTGAAGTTATTCAAAGCTGAGTTAGACAAGACTGAAGCATTTGTAACAGTCTTCATCCAGAGATGCCAAGTGGATGATCCATTTTGGCCTCTTCCAGGAATCCCCACCATCACAGATCTTCGGTCAATTTTGAATTCAATAAAAATCTGGAATTAAGAGTCTAATGGGGACCATGAAACCATTGTTGACTGTTGGAAAAAGAACATCTAGTTCTCTAATATCTTTCAGGGAAGAAATCTACCGTCCTAACTTAGTCTTGCCTACATATGATTCCATTCCCACAGCAATATGATTGATTCTTAACTGCCCTCTGGGTGATTAGAAATGAACAATAAATGCTGGCCCAGCCAGCGATGCCTTCATCCTGTGAATGAATTTTAAAAAAAGTCAATGTCCTTACATGATATCAAAAAACAGCTGGAGGCACCTGGTTCTTCAAAGGCTGTGGGCCCTGACAAGATTTTAGCAATATAACTGAAGACCATGCTCCAGAACCTGTCATACCCCAAGCCAAGCTCTTCCGGTACAGTTACAACAGTGGTATCTATTCGACAATGTGGAAAATTGCCCATGTATGCCCTGTACACAAGAACAGAACAAATCCCATTTGGCTAATTATCAAACCATCAGTCTACTCTCAATCATCAGTAAAGTGATGGAAGGTGTCATCAACAGTGATATCAAACAGTACTTGCGTAAGAATAACCTACTCAGTGATGTACAGTTTGTCTTTCAACAGGGACATCATTACAGCCTTAGCTTCAACATGGATAATAGAGTTGAATTCCAGAGGTGAGGGTAGAGGCTGTAATTCGCTGAGTGTGGCATCAAGGAACCCTAGCAAAATTGGAGTCAATGGGAATCAGGGAGGGTATCTCTTTGCTGGTTAGAATCAATACCCAGCAAATAAGAAGACAGCTGTGGTTGTTGGAGGTCAGTCATCTCAGCTCCAGGACACCTCTGCAGGAGTTCCTCAGGGTAGTGTCCTAGGCCCAACCATCTTCAGCTGCTTCATCAATGACCTTCCCTCCTTCATAAGGTCAGAAGTGGGAATGTTTGCCGATGATTGCACAATTTTCAGGACCATTTGCAACTCCACAAATACTGAATATGACCATGTTCAAATGCAGCAGGACCTGGACAATATTCAGATTTGAACTGACAAGTGGCAAGTGGCATTTGTGCTACACAAATACTAGGCAATGGCCATCTCTAATAGGAGATAATCTGCCATTCCCCTTTGATGTTCAATGGCATTACTATCACTGAATATCACATTATCAATATCCTGGGATTACCATTGACCAGAAACTGAACCGCAGTAGCTATATAAAATTTTTGGCTACAAATGCGGTGAGAGGATAGGAATCCCGTAGTGAGAAACTCCTGATTCCCCAGAGACTGTCCACAATCTACAAGGCATAAGTCATGATTGTGATGGAATACTTGCCAGTTGCCTGGATGATTGCTGCTCCACCAACACTCAAGAAGCTTGGCTCATCAAGGACAAAGCAGCACGTCTGATCACCTTCTGATGCAGAAATGTTCACTCCCTCCACTACTGATGCTCTGTAACAGCAGTGATCCATCTAAAACATTCACTGTAGAAGTTCACTAAGGCTCCTGGGACAGCACATTTTAACCTCACAACCACTACCATTTAGAAGGATAAAGGCAACAGATACATGGGACCACCACCACCTGAAAATTCTTCTCCAAGCTACTCACTATCCTAACTTGGAAATATATCATTGTTCCTTCAGTGTTGCTGGGTTAAAATCCTGGAACTCTCTGACATTGTGTGTGTACCTACATCAAATGAACTGTAGTGATTCAAAAAGGTGGCTTATCAGCCCCTTCTCCAGGACAACTAGGGACAGGCAATAAATGCTGGCCCAGTCAGCAACACCCACAAGTGAATCAAGAAAAAAGACTGAATTTTGATAAACAAAGGAGTCAAGAGTAAGAAGGGTCAGGCAGAAAAGTAGAATTGAGACTCATGGGGTAACAATGATCTTATTGAATGGAATAATTCTGTCACTACATCCTGTGTCTCTCAATGTCTTTCAGAAGTCTAAGTACAAAAGAATGTAGAATTTTCCAGTTCAGTTGGGTTGTCAATTTGCTTAAAATGAGCATGAGGTTGATCACACAGGTGCCTCCTCTTCTAAATCCTTACGAACTGATGGCTTGCGAGTTTATTATTTCACAGACATCCTCACAGGTATCCACCGATTTACATGTGGTGATTGAATCTTTTACATGGCACTGAAATAAGATTATTAGCGGTTATTGTTTGCATCTTCTTTCTAACAAAGGTGCCATGTTGCACCTTCTCAAATATGTACTCTATCAACAGTTAATCTTTTATAATGACCATCAGTGCCAAACAAATGATTTGTTTAGTAACTCTTCATGCACTTGGATAAATAGCTCTTAGGCTATTTATATGCTCTGGATCCTTTTAAATCATCAACATGTCAGTGTGCACTTACTGACCTCTTCAATGCTTCAATTCCAGAACTCATCGCTGCTGCCCAGGCAGTGGGATTGTTGTTATCTTTCAGACATTGTGCTGCTGCCATCAAGGAAATACTGTACAGCTACAATAGAAAATAAATCAAAAATCAAGTTCTTCAAACCACTAAAACAATATTATAAGACTTCATAACTGGAAATTCTAAACTCAATCACACACAGTGGAGTGGAATGACTCTCCTATTTAGGTGAAATCAAGAGCAAAGTACATTTATGTTCCCACTATCTCCAAAGTACATTTATTATTTATTTAGCACCTTTAACATTACCATCATAAAACATTCAGAAGTACTTTGTAGGGGCATTAAAGGCAGACGACCAAATAATTGCTCAAAGAGGTAGGTTCATAGGAGTGTGTTAAAGGAGGAAAGTGAGAAAGCGAGATGGAGAGATGTATTTTGCATATTGCAGAGATTAGGGACTGACAGTTGAAAGCACAGCCAGCAAAAGTGGAATGATTAAAATCAGGGATACTTCAGATGCCTGAATTGGAGGAACTCAGGTGACTCGGAGTTGTACAGCTAAAGGGAATTTCAGAGGTAGGGAGGGGCAAGGCCATAGGAGTGTTGAAAACAAGGGAGAAATTGTAAAACAGAAGATGATTCATCAAGTGCCAATGTCAATCAGCGAACACAGGGGTGTTAATTGCTTTTAAATAACCTGGTCAGACATGTTCTGGCACATATGGCAGATGGGCTTTCAACCTGAAATTTCTGGTTCATGGGTAATGCCGTGTCAAGGATTACAGATGAACAATATTTGGTACGAGTCAAGATACAAACAGCAGAGTTATGAATGATCCAAGTTCATGGAAGATAGAACGAGGGACCCAATTGGAATATTCCGGAATAGTCAAGACTCAAGTTGACAAAGGCATGAAAGAGAATTTCAGCAGACGATGGGCTAAGACAGAAGCACAGGACCCTTCTGAGGAAGGTTCACCGGACCCGAAACGTTAACTCTGCTTTTTCCTGCTGCCAGACCTGCTGAGCTTTTCCAGCAACTTTGTTTTTGTTCCTAAGACAGGAGCACAGTTTGGTGATGTTGCAATCATAACATCAGGTTAGCAATGGCACACATATGAGGACAATAGTTCATTTCAGAGTCAAATGTGACACTGAGTTGCAAAAAGACTGACTTAACTTTAGACTGTTGCCTGGTAAAGAGATAGACTCAGTAGCTAGAGAGTGGAGTTTGGAGGAGTAACTGGAAAAAGAAGGCTTCCATCTTCCTAATATTTAACTGGAGAAAATTGCTACACAAGTAGTGGATGTTGGATAACAGTCTGATAATATAGCAATAGTGGAGAAGCTGAGAGATGAATGTTGAGATGAGTTTGTAAGATCGTAAAGAATAGGAGCAGGAGCAGGTTATTTGGCTACCTCAAGCTTACATGTACATACACACAGACCACACCTCCTAAGCCATGGATTCGCTTGCAGAGCAAAGATCTAATTCTGCCTTGAATATATCCAACAACTCAGTCTCCACAGATCTCCATGGAAAGGAGTTTCAATGTCAAATTACATCATGACAGAGGAAATTTCTCCTTATCACCAGCTTAAACTGTGCACACTACTTCAAGATTCTTCTGCTCTCAGCATATACCTTGTCAAGCTAATGCAGAATCTTTAATATTTCAATAAGATTCTCTCTCATTCATCTACACTCCAAAAAGTATTGGTCCAATTGCTCCTCATTAGAGTTTCACTCCTCCCATAATCAACCAGTGAACAATCTCTGAACTGATGCAATTATCTCCTTCCTTCAGAGACTAAAATTGCACAAAATACTTTAGGTGCGGCCTCTCTAATGCTCTGCAAATATGCACTAAGATTTCATGTAACTTTATATTTCATCCCTCTTTCAATAAATTCTGGTCAACTATCAATGACAACTCCGAGCACTTTGTTGATGATTGAAAGTAGGCAGATGGGTCAGTAATTGGCCAGATTGGATTTTTCTTAC
Organism: Rhincodon typus; assembly: GCF_021869965.1. Lineage (NCBI taxonomy): Eukaryota > Metazoa > Chordata > Chondrichthyes > Orectolobiformes > Rhincodontidae > Rhincodon > Rhincodon typus. The sequence goes on from NC_063348.1 coordinate 4,281,152, forward strand.
ACCAAGTGATTTGCTAAGTTTTGCTCTAAATGTTGGTTGGAAATAGAGTTATTATTTAGACTTACCGCTCCTGATGACCCCCCCATTTGGTCCCGTGTTATTCGGCCTAGGCATAAAAGGAGTTGATAACCATTCCCAGGGACTGCATTAGATGTCCGCAAGTTCTTAATGGCTGAATGAGAATGAAAAGATTCTTAGAAATCAGCAAATTTTACAAACAAGACTTCAACTCTTTAATGTAAAATGGATATATGCTGCACCTCTCAATGAGTAACCCATGAATATATGTACATAGAATCTTCAGTTTAAGACACTGACATAAATTATTTTCACTGTAACACTTATATTTTCTACGTCTTCCCTCTAAGCTTTCTGTTGCTGATCTCATTTACAACCGATATTACATATCTGCCATTTTGAGTATACTTCCAATTTCTGTCCATTCCTTTCAAAATTTGATGTTAAAAAGAATGGCGAATTGAAGTCTGACTAGCGAATTACATTGCTACAACCTCGATAGGTTTATAAATGATAGAGTTAATTATTCAGAATCCCACATGCAACTTTGTCTGCTTGAACTGCACACTGGAAACTCAATCTTGGATATGAACAGGAGTAGGCCATTCAGCCCCTGGGCCTGTTTCGCCATTTAATGAGATCATGGCTGATCTGTGACCTAATTTCATATGCTTGGCTTTGGTCCATATACCTTAATACCTTTGCTTAAAAAAGAACAATCTATCTCACATTTAAAACTAACAACTGACTAACTTCAATTGCTATTTGTAAAAGAGAGTTCCAGACATCTATTACCCTTTGTGTGTAGAATTTTTAATCCACATTTTAATTCTTCATGATGAGCAGATATCCATGCAAGGAGCACAAGTTCCTCAAATAATTTGCATGCTACAACACATTGTATAGGAAGACAGCTAGACAATTAAGTGAGTATGTAAGAAATTACACATTGTAGCACAGTTCATAAATCTTAAATAAGATACATTGGAAGAAGTCATTGCTACTTTACTCAAACTTTTTCCATCAGCATTGATAACCCAATTGTTAAATTCACTGCTCAATATCCTGAAGCATTCATAAAAAGGGAGATTGCAAACTTTCGCATAAACAGTGGGTACTTGGATGAAGTACTGGACAGTATTCAATTCTTAATCGATTCTGTTTAACAAAAGAAAAATAAAACTTTTCAAAAAGAGCTGGATGCATAGGAAAATGATGGAGATGTTTAAAAATTGTATAATTGTATATACAATCCTACACTTCTGTGTAAAGGAACCGTGAGTAGGTAAAATGTGTTGTGTTCAGTCCACAATACAGATGGTAAGAACTGTATGAATGATTGGATACAAGGGTAATTCCTCATTCTTGTGTCAATTTAAAAGCTCTGCAGCATTGCAATTTAATCTAAAATGTTTCTGAATCCGTCAGAGCCATCAGTCAGTATACACACCATCCACGTTCCAGTCCCACATTCCTAAATCTTTTATTAGTACTGCAAACATTATATCTACAGTTACTCTCAGAGTTGCATTCTTTCAGTAACTTACCCTCTGCTGCCCTTGCATGTGTAACACCACAATCACCATCTCCTGCTTCTCTATCCAGTTCATTCAGTTTTTCTTCCATCTGAAGCAAAGTGATAGAGATCTTGTCTAAGACTGATTGTGCCTTTTCCACAAAAGGACCTGTGAAACAGTTTAAATTACATGAAAGACTTGGGTTTCAAATCTTGTTAACTGCAACTTTCTATCGATACAATGCGACAAATTCTTTTTTCTGAAGAAGGGTAAAGCTCAACCCAGAAATTAAAGGGCAGTCAATTTGACCTTGCAGCAGAAAATCTTTCAGAGCTGAGAATATAAAACAAAACTAACTGTTTGAATAAATCCTACCAGAGGGTGCTGAGACCTTGCTCATTTGTGTTCTGGGAGTGGACTTTGCAGTCCACACGGGTGCGAAAGGCATCATGGAAGGCCATCCCTGCTGACAAGCACAAGGAAGAGCATTCTACCAGAGGGTGCTGAGACATTGTTCATTTGCATTCTGGAAGTCAGCACTTTTTTTGGGGATAATCAGAGTTCAATGTTTTGCTTGTTTGCTTGATATGCAACTGTGCGTAACCAAATTGCTTTGTGTCAATGTATACATACAAAGGGTTTTTTTTATGAATAAAGTGTATTTTTGAAATAAAAGAACTCTGGGACTCAGTATGAGTGTGAAGGACATTGTGGAAGAACCTGGTGTTAAGAAATGGTCAGCCCCAAACATTAGTGTTTTCATCCCTCCCTCCTCCTCTAATCAAAAAAAAGAGAGAACAGGTTCAGAGGAGAGGAGACAGAACATTGTGAGAGGAAGGTCAGCAGTGAGAGTTCTAGTGTGTAATGGAGCGTGAGCCTAAACAGCTTCTGGAGACTTCTGGTGAGTAGCCGGTAAGGTTTGAGGAATTGTTATCAGAGCGGAGAGCATCAGCAGCTTCAATTTAGTATTAAAAGTATTTGACATTGTAAGGATTCATTAAGTTACGAGGTAAAACACGGCAGGAGAGCTCCAAATCATAGTCTACTCCTCTTGCCTGATGTGGGAAGCTGGCACATTTCCAATGCCCAGGACCTGTATATGTGTGAGAAGCGTCTCCAGCTGCAGCTCTTAGAAGCCCGTGTTTTGGAGTTGGAGCGGCATCTGGGAATACTGTGAAGCATTCACAAGGTAGAGAGTATCGTGGATAGCATGTGTAGAGAGGTGGTCACATCGCAGACTCAGACTCCACAGGCAAGTAGGGAATGGGTGACCACCAAGCAGAGTAGGAGGGCTAAGCTGGCAGTGCAGGAATCTCCTGTGGCTATTTCCCAGCTAAACAGACTGACCTTTTTGGATACTGTTGAGGCTAATAGCCTCTCAGGGGATATCAGCTGCAGCCAAATTCATGGCACCATGGTTGGCTCTGCTGCAGGGGAAGGGAGAAATAGGCATAGAAATGCTTCAGTTACAGGAAATTCAATCATAAGCGGAATAGATTTGCATTTCTATGGCCACAAACAAGAGTCCAGAATGGTGTGTTGTCTACCTTGTGCTGGGATCCTGGATATCTTGGAGCAGCTGCAGGACATTCTGGAATCGTTGCGGGGGGGCGGGGTGGTGGGTGGGTGGAGGCGACCATGGACAATTTCTTAGAACACTTTGCATGAGGTCAGGATGCTAACACGATTGGAAAGGATTTCATCAGGTTTGACTGGGACACTGCAGTAGTACCTGGTTCCTCTGAGGTTGATGTATGGGAGAGGTGGAGGTGCAGGACACCCATGGAGTGTCCAGAGATAAAACCAAAGGGGAGCTTGTCTGCTGTTCCTCTTCCCTGTGGTTGCTAACTGGTATCACCACCCCACCAGATCCTCTTGAGAAGATGGAGCATTTGGAGTGAGGTTGAGATGCTTCAGCCCTTATTGGCCTGCCAGCGATCCTGCATATTCATGGCTAGAGTGACGGATGCACTTGCATCCAAATAGTGAGAATGTGGACGGACCCCTCCACCTCTCACTCTAGCTCACCAAGGAATTCTAGCACCCCTGCCTGATGTTCCCTGCCTCTGTTTACAGGTTGAACATGTCAGTTGTGGCATATCTTCTACATGGAGGTCAGAATGTACCTGATCTCCGGCAATCCTCTGAATGTCACAATGGCTTGCCTTTTATTATCAGACTATAACCCATGGTTCTAGAAATGACAGAACCATTCTACATGAATGCTTTCTACATGAATTCTGTTTATCCCTTGAAGAATTGTATGAGTTTCTACAAGATGGTTTTTTGTTCTTCAAAACTCCAGAGAATACATGCCCAGTCTCCTCAATCTTTCCTCACAGGAGAATTCCACTATCTCAGGAATCAATCTAGTGAATTTCTGTTGTGTTCCCCCTATGGCAAGAACATCATGCCTTAGGACAGTCAATCAATCAGAAAGGCACACAGTGCTCCTGGAGTAACATCACCAGTGTTCTATACTATGCAAATAAGACTTCTTTGCACCTGCACTCAAATCTTCGATCATAAAAGCTACAGTACTGTTTGTCTTCTGAACAGCTTGCTGCACCCACATGCTAACTGTCAGGGATTTATAAACAAGGACTCCTAGGTTCCTTTGCACATCAACATTTTCCAATCTCTCACCATTTAAGAATTACTCTGCACCTTCTTCCTTCCAGCAAGGTGGATAACCTCACAGTTCTCCACATTATATTCCACCTGCCATGCTCTTGCTCACTCACTCAGACTGCCAAAATCCCCGAGAAGCCTCTTTGGATTCTCCTCACAGCTCACATTCCTACCACGTTTTATATCATCTTCAAATTTAGCAATATTACAATCAGTCCCACATTGAAATCATTGATACAGATTGCAAACAGCAGGGGCCCAAATACTGTGGTACTCCGTTGATCACAACCTATTAACCTGAAAAGGGCCCATTTATTCCTAGTCTCTGCTTTCTATCTGTCAAGCAATTCTCAGTCCACACTAGTATGTTAACCCAAATCCCATGAGCTTTAATCTTGGTTACTAAACTCCTATGTGGGGCTTTATCAAAAGCCTTCTGAAAATCCAAACACATCACATCCAATCAACCCCCCTTTTTGATACTGCTAGTAACTTCCTTAAACATGTCTATCAGGTTTGTCAATTTGTGCATGATAAGGTCACCTGAACAGAAAACAAAATAAACCATTGGATAATCTGTTTTACCAATGTCAGACAAGAGAGAAATATTGAAGGAATATTGAGCTGGACACTAAAGGAACTCACTAGCCTTCTTTGTCCCATTTAGATCAACCAAACAGGCAAATGGCAGTTTGATTTAACATCTTATCCAAAAGATAAGATCAATAATGCATCACAACCTGAATAATGACTTAAGCAACAGCAAAAATTATATCATCAAATTCATAAGCTTTTGATTCAGAGGTGAAAGTGCTACCTCTGAGCGATACCAGACTTCCAAATTCAATTCCACTGATAGATACAAACAGTCACATAAAACAGAGGAAAAAGTTACAACACTATTTTAAAGTTTTGTTTTACATCATCACAGAAAAAACACAAAAACTTAAGTGTTACCAATCTTACATGGCACATATAGCACAACAGGATCAGAGTTTTGTTTGCTTCTCAAAATTTTTATTCTTCTTCCCTCCCTCTCTTTTCCAGTTTTTTGTTCTGTTACTGATTGTATCTACTTTTGGTCTCATTCTCACCACTATCTCCTTTGCTGTCTACTTCAATATTAGAATTTTCTCTTGCAGCCTATACTGTCTTGCATGTGGCACAGCTACATTTCACTCAACAGGAACAGATTCCCAGACCACATAAACAATGTGAGCAGCCTTTACCTGACTCAGGGGCTGTGTCTGAGATCTCAGGTTCCAAAAAAGGAGCACTCAGAATTTTACATCTCCTTACCAGACGATGTCTCCCTGCATTAGGCCAACCAGGGGCCGAAGTACGTGAGTCTGTAAGAAATATAAAAAGTAGAATCTTGTTGCAGAAAAGAGTATCTGAATTGATATACTGGAATAATGTATCTCTTATCATTATCCATCAACATTATACATTTATAAGGTAATCTAGTAATTTACTACTAGTCCCCAAAAATTCACTTCCTGCCCACACTGCAATATTTTGATGTGTGCAGTTGCTGTGGTCATCACAGAAGTCAAGAAATCCTGCATATCATCGTTGGCTCTGCTGTTAATCAATCTCAACTTAAGTGTCATAGACATGCTGCAGCAACATGTCAAAACTCTTCCATTTGCCTTCAGATGCAGGTACTGTGAAGATAACTAATAATGAAGACTTAGGTTCAGCTACATGAATTGCCCCCTCCACCACTGTTTCAGCTGAGTGGGTCAAGGACACTTGCTATCCAGTTTCAAAACATAACAGAGACACCAACAAACACTAAACCAAATCAAATGAGTAACTGCCTTCAAGAGAATCGGTACACGCGAAGACAATCTGTGAAGAAAGCGGGTAAAATGCAATTGCAGCTGAAACGCAGTGCAGGGTTTACAAGGCATGATCAAACCATGCCAATCTCTTCCAATACAGGTGATGGCCAATTTCACAAAGGTCGCCAGTTGGCATTGTTGCTGCTTGCAGCCAATGCTAAACACATTGAATCACTGCGTGTCTCAGCAGGAATACAGGTTTGTGTGAGGCTAACACCACTTAAAGGTAGCCTACACTTCTTAAGTGTCAGCTTGGATCTCCTAAAGGTTGAGGTGAATACTGGCTGCAATAGGTGCTGGAATTGTTTATGGAAAGTATTCTGGGCAAGAAGAAAAAAGAATTCCGGGATACCATGAGAGAGACATACTCTGAGGATCTCTGATGATGTACTGGATGCCTTGGAGGAGCATATAAAGGGGAGAATCGATTTGACCTATCCTTAGGGATCTAGGAAGTCCTTCACCAAACTTTGTGAAAAGCAATGGGAGCTGATGGCCATGACGATCAACACCAGGATGCAAGCAAAATGACCAGGATGAAGTGCAGCAAATAGCTCAATGAACTCACATGAATGTTTAAGGTCAAAATTCCATCAAATGCCACATGTCATTAACTGCCTCTCATCTCAAACACTGCTGAATACACTACCCTGTCTGGTAGTATGTTACTGGAAGGAGCAAGAGTTAATCTGCAGGACAGGCATGATTGCTTTTTTTGCCCCCACAAGCAGTAGGGACTATCGCTGTCAATAGAGTGGTCATTCAACAAAACTCAAATGACCAAAGATGCCAGTATTCCCACAGTTGCCTTCTTCTCATAGCTCACTTAGCCCTCATCCCTCATTTCTTTTTCTGAATTACAAGTTAGGGGTACATGAAAGCATGTATCACCTGAGTTCCCTCACTTCCCATCAACCCTACTATTGTGCATTTCCTCTTTCAGGTATGCAACAACTTTAACTTGGCCAGACAGTAGTGCTGGATCAAAAACACAATGATGAGGGATAAACACCAGCACTTGCTCCCACATTCTGCTGCCAGCTTAAATAATGACACTGTCTGTATTTTAATGGGTAGCTCAGAGGCGGGATTGACAATTGGTGAGATATTGGATATTACAGAAGACAAGTGTAGCTGAGGGGCCATGTTGCTGGAATTCTGCTGCAGATAGATCAGATGAATACTTCGATGGGGTAGGCTATTGATGGAGGCTGATGGACATGCATACTGAAATTCTTGATGGTTTTACAGCTTGCCAGAAAGCCTGTCTGCAACATCAAGAGGTATGGAGGAGACTGATACCAACTTGGCAAAATTTTGAGTGAAACTTGGAATTCATACTTGCAAGTCAAAACCTACTCGTTTAGCATACTTATGAACCCAAACGTGCTGCAGCCTCTGTTGGTCATTCAATAAGGTGTCACACTATTGCTGAATAGGGAACTGGAAGTGCATTTACTGTACTGCAGTTGAATGAGTTTTTCATGGATAGCTCAACCAGAAAGTGATTGCCTCCTTCTTTTCACTTCCTCCTCCTGTTCCACAATTTGCTGCCTTATTGCACTGTTATACTGTCATGAAGGCAAGATTGTGTGGCATACAACAAACCACCTCAAATCTTGCTTTGTGCTATACAAAAGTATTACAGCACGACTATTCCAGACAAGTCCAGGCAACGCAAGCATTACTTCCACACCGTAATGTTCTGTGCTCTTTCATATTTCTTGTGGAAGCATTGCTTTTGTTACATGTATGCTGCATACATTGCGTACTGCTGTCATTAATCATGTAATCAAAGGAGACCCCAGTCTCCCAGTTACTCACTGATTTATCATGGTAGGCTGCAGAATTATAGCATTGTGAATGCTGCCTGAGTAAGGGATACTGATCTACATGATACACTGTGTACAGTCACACTCCAATCAGATGCTGGGAATGGAATCTCAGTTGTAGTTTATCTCAGAATTGAGATACGGTGTCTGCAAAGCACCATATGTCCAGTCGATGCCATCCTGCACCATGAGAAGACTGGATGGCAGTAGGTGGCAAGACAGCTGGTGAGCCCGGATGGGGAGCTCCCAGCACAGGAGAGAGATCAAGCACAGTGCAGGAGAGAGATCGAGCCCTCGTGGGAGTGCAGACCCTTGTGGGGAAAGCCCAGTGTGGAGCAACTGCAGGCCCATGGCTTAAGAAGGACTGTAATTTTGAATTTAACTTTATTTTTATTTACCGCTTTATGCTGAGAAGAAATGTAATGTTGTACTTTTAACTTATTTCTTTATTTTTCTACTTGAACCTAGTACCTTGTACCTAAGATGGCGCTGGGAATGGCAACTTGGCACACTTTTTCACTGTACTCCTGTATCCCTGTACTCGAATACATGTGACAATAAAATCTAATTCCTAATTCCTAAAACCATCACAAAGCCATGTGCTGGCTCTGGCTATTTCTCCCCAAGCTCGAGAGAATGAAATCCACTAAAACTTCTTCAAATTTAGAACCTCACTAACTTTAGCTGTACAACAGTGAACCGCAAACTTGGAAATGTTTAAAATCTTGCCTATTCCAGCTTGGCAAGTGCCCAACGCAAAGTTTATATTCACAATCATCTTTAAGAAAAGTTGGGTGCTAGGGAGACAAACCTCACAGGCACTGTACCTGAAAGAACCTCATTGCATGCCCATAATTAAGAGATGTGTTAAAGTGCTGTATAAACACAAGCTTCCACCCTCCCAGAATTTCCAATGAAGTGTAGTCTGTACTTTATCTTCTCAAAACCACCCCTGATCCATAGATCCTTAGCGACTCGGTCTTGGGTACTATGTAGGAAGGGTGCTAGTGACTGTATACATAGCACTTTGCACGTGCAGTTTGTCAATTCTGACAGGTACCATAACCTCCAGGGATGATGCTCCTTCAAGATCAAGCTGTTGTGTAATCAGATACTATGGCCAGCTAGCCAGACAATCATTATTCCAATGTAGATCGGACGGGCACAGAGGGATTCTGTGGAAACCTCATCGTAGCACATCAATTAGCAAATGCAGTCAAGACAGATTCTGCAGATTTTTCAGCAATCTCTCTGGGCCATATATATCTTTAAATATCAGCGAATGTTACAAGGGGCTCCAAATTTTTTCTTTTCCAAAGACCAAAAGCTGCTCTTTTATGGGATGCCTCAACAATTGCTCATGTTCTGCTGGTCCACCTACTTCTCCTGGAACTAGGCTCTGCTAAATTCTGTGAACTAACACTTCAACTCTTATTCACTTCAACTTTTCACCAACAGTGAATTTCACCATGCAAACCCTGTCCCCTTTTCTCTTCAGCTCAAATCTGGCTCAGTTGTGCTAAGCAATTACTTGCTTGTGGTCTTTCAAATCCATTACCTGTTCTATTAATCTATTAGTGACACATCACCTCCACAGATTCCAGGACATTTTTGAACTCTGGCCCCAACATTTAGCTTGTTACTAACTCCTAAACTTTCTGCATGATTTCTAACGATGCAAAGACATCCAACTGCATTCGACTTCTCACTGAGATCCCAATTACACAGATTCAGTGTTGTTCCATTGCCTTTCCAACAGTCCAGCAAATCAGTTCTTTTCTGCATGCAGTTTGCTTCTGTCTCTGTGTCCCCTCCTCCAACTGCTTCTAACCTTTGAAATATTCTGAACGACCAGTGGACTGCTGAGAGTGACCAATTTAAAACCTCATAACAAGTCCTAACTGTATTGCTAACTAAACAAGACGCAGGTTAATCACACATCGCAACCTTTGGTCCTTTTTATTTAGCTATCAAATTTGGCTCTCAATATCTGCTGAAATATAGGGAATTAGAGTGAACACCAGTGAGTAGAAATTCAAAAGTGGGTCTCTACTGTATTCT
>NC_063348.1:4291557-4302231 GCF_021869965.1 Rhincodon typus
GATTACAAAGAGATCTTGATCAATTAGGTCAATGGACTGAGGAGTGGTAGATGGAGTTTAATTTGAAAAATATGAGATATTGCATTTTGAGTATAGGAATTGAGGCGTCATGTTAAGGCTGTATAAGTTATTGGTAAGGCCTCTTCTGGAGTACTGTGTGCAGTTTTGATCACCTGTTGTAGGAAGGATATTATTAAATTGGAGAGAGTTCAGAAAAGATTTAATATGTTGTTGCCAGGAATGGAAGGTTTAAGTTATAAAAATAGGCTGGGACTTTTTTCACTGGAACTTAAGAGGTTGAGATTCTATAAACCTTATAGAGGTTTATAGAATCATGAGGGACGTAGATAAGGTGAATAGCAAAGGTCTTTTCACTAAAGTGGGGGAGTTCAGAACTAACAGGCATATTTTTAAGGTGAGAGGAGAAAGATTTTAAAAGGACATGGGGACTTTTTTTTAAGTAGAGAAGTGGTTAGTGTGTGGAATGAACTGCCAGAGGAAGTGGTGGGTGCAGGAACAGTTACAACATTTAAAAGACATTTGGATAAGTACATGAATAGGAAATGTTTGGCGGGATATGGGCCAGGAGCAGGCAGGTGGGACCCATTTAGTTTGGGATTATGTTCGGCATGGACTGGTTGAACCGAAGGGTCTGTTTCCATGCTGTATGATTCACTGCAAAGAAAGAACCATCAGTGTAGTTACTGGCACTGAACTGGCAAATAGTGATGTTGGTAGGTGCTTAATGACCTTGACCTTCTAGTTGGTGGGGGTTACAGTTTTGGAAGTCACTTATGATATTTGGCAAGTTGTGGGATTGCATCTTGTAGAAGGTACACACCACTGTCATCTTGTGCTGAAGGCTAAACAATCAAATGTCAAAGTGCAGGTAGACTGCCAATCAAAAGGGTAGCATGCCCTGCACAATGGTGAACTTTGTGCGATGGTGGGATTCTAACCTTTGTCCCTAGAGTATTATCTAGGTTGCTGGATTACCAGTCCAGCAATAAGATGAGTAATTTGTGGAATGTAAATGGAAGAGGAGGCAGTGACTTGTTAACAGGGTGAACACAGCAGGGGTGTGTTTGGAGTGTGAAACTGAGAGAAAAACTGTGGAAATCAAGTCCTATTATTGCCAGTGTTCTTTGCCCGCGCCTCTATTAATGAAACATGAATACACTCATTTAACCTTCATAATGAACCAAGGGAGCAGGAAATTGAGATTGAATTTCTTTGAACAATATCCTCCTCTTTTGGAAGAAAGTTACTGTTATTTGCAGCTGCATCAGGAGGTGAAGGATTCCAAGAGTACTAAAACTGGTGATGATATTGGACAAAATTGCTCTGGGGTAGGTTTGGTGATGAAGGAGGGAATCTGAAACTTTAAAGTGTGGAAATGTTGACGGTTTTTGCTGTTGTATCCGCCAGCTCCTTGATCCAAACAGCCACTTCCTTCAATGAGTTGAGATGATCCCCAGCAGTGCTGGACTGCTTCCTTTTGTTACATACCAGCTGGTCCTACAAGAGAGAAAGGAGTGTCGGTGATCATCTTGCACTGTGTTTGGGTGATGTCCCTTCCTTATTGGAGTAGCTGGAGGTATGGGAAAGTGGTGGGAGATGCTTGTGAAACTGGCAGCAGTGAAAGGTATATCTGGATGCCCTGGCCCAGTGCTGCATGCTGCAGGGTGTGCTGCTAGGTGAATAATAGAGCTGTGGCACATTGAGTAGTGTTATGGTGGTTTGGGTGTATGTGAGGATGCAATCAATGAACTTGACCATATGCCTAGCAGTGCTTTGCCAGGTTCTCAGCATCAACCTTAATGGGTTGACCTGTTTGGTTAACTGCCGCACTGCAGGTCATTCTTGAGGCCCTTCTGCCACTCTTACTCATCCTGCCCCTTCAGGCACTCCAAGCTGAGCTATGGCATCACTCCTTCTTTCCATTCTGGCCAATTCTGCATCCTCTGCCCCCTTGTCAGGATGCAGCAACATTTGCATTAAATAACGGGAATTCAATACACAAGGCCTCTAGAACCACTTGGGGTACTTTGCAACAGAATAAATTGCCAGGACGTACCTTGGCTGCAACTTGGGTGCCTAACGATTTAAAGAGCACTTGTGCAGGGACCATCTTTTAACCTCGTACCCGATCTTTGCAGAGCAATGCATGAGTTGATTGCCAGGACAATGTTGCCAAATACGTGGTGCCAGCGCTAGGACAGATTCCAAGGCTCCCTTTCTGAATATATGCTGCATTCATAAAAGAAAGCCACCAACAGACGTAAATGGGTATGATTTGATAGCCATTTCAGAGACTTGTTTGCAAAGTGATCAAATGTTAGTTCGGTTTGGCTGAATGACTGGTTCGTGATACAAAGTGACATTAATTTCCACACTGGCTGAGGTCAGCATGAAGGTCCTGCCTTCTCAGTCTCTCCCCTCACCTGAGGCATAGTGACCCTCAGCTCAAACTCAACACCAGTCATCTCTTTCTCTATCTCTCTGAAGAGAGAGCGGCACTATGTTCCACTGGGACTGTGGCTGCTTTACCTTTACCTAGAACCAAGGGCACAGTTTCAAAATAAGAGTTCCCCCAATTTATTTGGAGATGAAGAATTTATTTTCTGAGGGTGGTTAATCTTCCAAATTCTCTACCCGAGAGAGCAGTGGAGGCTAGGTTATTGCATATATTCAAGGTCGAGTTTGACACATTTTTGGTCCACAAGGGATCAATCAAAGATTACCGAGGAGTACGTAGGAAAGTCAAACGAACACCGTGATTAAATCAGGATGATCTTTTGAATAGTGGAGTGTGTGCAAATGGCCAAAATTTCTTGCTTTCTAATATGATGTCAAGTAAACGTTGTTTCACAGGCTTTCAGTCATCTGTTGTGAAATCTACACTGGCACCATTGTGAACAGGCTTGCCTCACTGGCTGTACTGCTTAATTTCCTGTTGCCATGTTTTTGTCACATTGGTAATGGTTCTGAAAGAATTAGTGTTTAAGTTTCATTAGCTCATCCACTCGATTGATGTCACGCTAGTCTTTGTGGCAAGCTGGTGTATTTTGTACAACTCCCAGGAGACCCTTTTATATGACTAGGCAGACATACTTACAATAATATACTTATTGCTAACATACATTAAGTCATCTAGTTAACTAAGACTGGCGCCAATTCTGTTTCGACTCACCAATGGCCTATCTTTCACCACTGATGAGTAGACAGGCCTAGTCAAAGTATTGACGGAAGATTAATGACAGTGTACTATCTCAAGCAACTCTTACCCTCTGCCAAATACTGGTACTGTAATCAGTGAAAATACCAGTGTTTGTGCCAACCTTTTTGGTATAAATTCCTACACCTTCATTTATATTGGATAGCACGTTATACTGATGGCATTATCTTGCTAGTAGGGTCCAACAATTTCCCTCAAAATGAATTCTGTAAAATGTTTTGTGGTGACATTTTTTCTGTTTAATAATTGAAGTTTCTACAGTGCATAAAAAGTGTTTAACCAAAGGAAATAATTTTGAGAAAAAAAGGTCGTACTTCACACGAGCATTAAACGTATCTATTGAATTATCTTTCGTGCCTTTAATGTCTTCATGATATCTCTTATTTCGAAACTTCAGTCACGCCTAAAAGCAGGGACTTGACCTTGTTATCTTTGTCAGAGCTGCAAAAGTACAGCTGAACTTGGATAGTGCAGTCTGAACACCTGTACTTTGGCCAGCACTGCAGTGTCCTGGGAATCAGCAACATGGGCCATTATTTTTTAAATTTGCGCCCAATGTTTTCTGCTACGATGTTGTTGAAAATTACTTAAAGCAAACTTGAAATTCCAAAGCTCTATGATAATGTTTACTCTAAATAAGAACCTCTGTGTGTGATAGAGCAAGGAAATTAAATGGCCCGATTTTTCACTTGTTGACTTTATGTTCTGTTGTGTAAACTCATTTCTTAATTTAATGCATCTTTGAAAACTCTAATTGTCATTGCATGTGGAAGGGGCTTTTGTTGCAACTGTTCGTTTTATTTATCTAGTAAAAGAAATCTGTTTTGGCAGGTACTAAATTCATGGCTTAATGTGACACATGCTATTTTCTAACACCTATTAAGGTGGCATGGTGGCTCAGTGGTTAGCACTGCTGTCTCACAGCAGCCAGGACTCGGATTCGATTCCAGCCTTCAGTGACTGTCTGTGTGGAGTTTGCAGATTCTCCCTGTGTCTGCATGGGTTTCCTCTGGGTGCTCTGGTTTCCTCCACAGTCGAACGATGTGCAGGTTATGTGGACTGGCCATGCTAAATTGCTCCATAGTGTCCAGGGATGGTTGGGTGGATTAGCTACAGGATTACAGGCATAGGATAGCAGTGTGGGTCTGGCAGTAATGTTCTTTAGAGAATCGGTGTGAATGTGATGGGCCAAATGGCCTGCTTGGACACCTGGGATTCTAGGATTTTATGAAAAGGAGGAGGCAAAGATGGAAAGAAATGTGTCAATTGACAGAAAGGTAGACATATATTTTACTTCTTAATTTGATCTCAATTTCTGAAAAAAAAACACATGCCAAGCTTTGTACACAAATTAAGCCAATTCCAAGGGAAGCAAGACAGGCAAGGGTAGGAAAGGGATATGGAGGTATTATGACCAAATCTGGAGTTGTACTCTGTTGCTTTAGGCCCAAAACGTGAAATAAAAATACTTTTTCCAGGGTGGTCAGTTTTCCATTTTATGTTTTAATCAAAAGATCTATCAATGCAATTATGTGTTTTGTTATCAAAACAAATCTGAATCAATAAAGACGTATTAACTGGTTATCATACTGTAATATACAAAAATAAATGCTTATGTCCCTAATTATCCCCAAAGCACACGCAAAAACACATACGCGGACTCTTCTAGAAACGAGGGAAAACAGATTTGTCTCTGGAGATTGACTTCCTGACCAAAATAAATGCTTTGGCCAATGGTTTATTCTTGAGGCAAAAGGATAAAGTGTAGAGTGTTCTGCAGTCTGCTGCTCTGATGTTTTGGCATGTGTGGTGAAGTCACAAATAATGTTTCATTGTTTCTGAAGTCTTGCAGACACAGCTTGATCAGGAAATACACTCTTGAAATGTACCTTCAAGATTTCTGTCAGAAAAAAAGGTTTCACCTTAAACTGATACGGAGTGTTTTCTTTTCATCTTGGGTGGCATCATTGTACATTGCAAGCTTTCTTCCAACTCAGCTAGTTCTTAGCAGGGTTCCATCCAACTAGATTAATTAAGAACATCTCTATGCCAGTAAGTTCAACGTCCCCAGCAGGGCCCACAGCAAAGCAAGCAGTTATCATCAATCATGTGATTTGAATCATAGAATCCCTACAGTGTGGAAACAGGCCATTTGGCCCATCAAGTCCACACCAAACCTCCAGATAGCATCCCACCCTCTCATCCTATGTCTGTGATCCTGTAATTCTCATGGACAATCCACCCAAACTACATATCCCTGGACAGTGAACAAGGAATTATAATAACAACTAATTTAGAATTGTCAATTGAGCTCACAGTATGGTATACCTGGGTGTACTGGAGGCCACAGGGCTTTGTTCTTGGCAGCAAGAAAGAACATGTATACACAAACTCCCCTGTTCAAACTCAACCATTTAAAAATAGGTGACAGGTTAATTTCTGGCCACTGGTTAATTTCTTGGGGTAATTCCCTGCCCAAACAGAGACAACCTGCCTGGTTTAAATTTAAATTGCATTATTGGGTGCATCCTCCATGGCAACACCTCTACTAATCAATGTGCAAGACAGAAAGCTTTGACAAAATGTGTCTGTTTTAAACAGTCCTGAGGTTTGTATGACCAAACAATTATTTGTATGGATTACTACAGAACTGAACACCCCAATCACTCGCCTTTACCACAGCACCCCCTCCCTCATTTAACTACTGCTCTGACTCAAACTGGAACAAGTCTCACGGCCTGAATAACTAACTAACTAACCTTTCCCCTAAAATTTTTGTCACCTCACCTGCTCTACCTACTTAGTTGGGTCCTACAATATAAAAATTGGCAAGTCATGTTGCAGCCGTAGAGAACTCTAGTTAGGCCACATTTGGAATATCACGTACAATTCTGGTCTCCACACTAGCAGAAGGATGTGGCGGTTTTGGAGAGGGTACTGCAAAGATTTACCAGGATGTTGCCTGGCTTGGAGGGGATTAACCATGAGGCTAGATTGGGCAAACTTGTTTTGTTTTCGCTTGAATGTCAGAGGCTGAGGGGTGACCTGACAGAAGTTTACAAAATTATGTGAGGCGTGGACCAAATGGATATTCGAAGTCTTTTTCCCAGGGTAGAAATGTCAATAACTTGGGGACATAGATCTGAGTTAAAAGGGGGAGAGTTTATAAGAGACGTAAAAGGGTTTTTAACACAGCGGTTGATAAGTGCCTAGAATGCGCTGCCAGATGAGGTTGGGGAGGTGGATACAATAACAATGTTAAAGAGGTGTTTTGACAAGTACATGAATAGGCAGGGAATAGAGGGATATGGACAATGTAGACACAAAAGGATTTTCATTTAGAAAGGTGTCATGTGTTGGCTGAAGGGCCTGTTCCTGTGCTTTACTGTTCTTTATTTTTAGTGAAGTTGAAGTCAAATAGTGTTATTTTTGAGGTAATGCATACTTGCATGTAGCTTGACGTCGAACACAAGGAAACTGTCGATCTGTCGTGGTATAAAGCAGCCTATGTATAGCTGCCAGTCGCATAGATTCCAATATAGAGCGACTGAACTGAGGCACAACGAGACTGAGGGCAGCAAACAAAATAAAATAGCTTGTCAAGCCATAAATACCATGTTAGCGTTCAGAGTAGGAGGACCACCTGTTTCATTGTACGAGAGAGAATTGGACAAAAAAGTGAACTTTGTATCAGCTGAAGACATAGCATCGACATTCCAGATTGAAGGTGTGTCAGCAAAAGAGGCAATTTGTTATAAGGGCCTGAGAAACATCAACCCAATCCCTTGATGGTCAGAGACTAGCGATGTATGTCAGGACCTTGTGAAGGTCTTGATATTCTAATCTACTTGAACTGCCTGGAAAACTTCAACTTCAAATGGGCAACTCCCCTGCTCCCCGGGAGTCTCTGTAAATGTCTGATTCTGAGTTAGAATTGGATGGTCTTAGATTTTTTAGCCAGGAAATATTGGACTCCGAAAACCTAGTCCAACTCCATAACTGACATTCCAGTCACTTACACTGAACACTTCCCACTAACCCTGTAATGGCCACCAGCGAGACTCCCTGACAAACCCCTCACCCTGCTGACTACCACCCCACAAACTCTTACTTCACATTCAACTGTCACCTCACCAACCCAACCCACTCATCCATTCACTGATATTTAAGCTGCATCTTTTAATTTGCTGTACGTCGACAAGTGCAGTTAGGGTTAGGGTAGAAACTGTGCTTGGCCTGTCTGTGCTCCCATTCCTGACAACTCTCGGAGAACTGTCTGTGAGACGTTGTGTATCACATTTTCGATAAATCCGGGCGTGGAAAGCCCAGCAAGCGGCAGGAATGCGGAGTGTTGTTGTAAGATCAGGGATCATTCAAATAAAGCAGCAATCTGACATTGACTGCCTTTCTTCAGATGTTTCAGGTTTGTATTAGAGCGTTGCTTCAAGAAAGTCAGGAGAAATACCAGTTGCGAGATGATCTAATCAAGATGTTGAAAGTGATAAAAGGATTTGATAGGATTGATGCAGAGAAATTATTTTCTCTGTTGAAGGACTTGTGAACAACGGGCACAATCTTAAAATTAGATTCGGGCCATTTGGAAAGAGTCGAAACAAGAAGCACATTTTCACCCGAAGGGTTATGGAAATCTGGAATTCTCTTCCCAAAAGACTTTAGATAATTGGAGCTATTAAGAAAGATCTATCAATTTTTGTCAGCTAAGGGTTTCACGGGATATGGAACAAAGGCAGATAATTGACGTTGAAGTACAGATCAGCTATGATCTAATTACAGGGTGAAACACACCGGAGGGTTAGAATAACCTATTTCTGTTCTTATGTTCTTAACTAAATAGCTGTGTACTCCACAAATTGGATCAGAAATCTAGACTGAAATCACAGCAATGCGAAATGAGACCAGGAGGCCATATCACAAGATTCCACACTTCACTTTTATGTGATGCAAAAATCTGAACTCCAGACTTTTGCCTGTTGCTGTATCTCAGAAGATTATGCAACAGGCAGCATTGTGTATTCAACATTGCATGATATAAACTCATACATCATGTCACCTGGAATACAATGCACTTTTCAGTATCCTGATGAAAAGCAATGGAAGGAAACACACCTTGTATATTTATAAAAGAAAGTGAACTTTCTTTCATTTTGGATGCCCGAAGTACTTCACAGCCAATGAATAATATTTGAAGTATCGAGACAAGGGCAGCTGTCATTTTGCACGCAGCAAGGTTCAACAAAAGCAATAAGCAATCAATGCTTCACTGTAGTGTTAGCAGTGATTATATGCTTGACTTTTTGGAGTAAGACTTGAATCCGTTGACAAAGATGAGGGAATGTCACCATTGAATGCAGGTAACACTGAACATTTGAAGAAAATGTTCAGAAGATAAAATTACATTGAAGAAAATTCAAGCTATGATAATACAGGGAATGCTTGACATGTACACTATCAAGATTATCTGTAAAAACTTTGTTATTGATGTGAATGTTAAACAGTAACTGTAATGTACTTTTCATATATATATATATAATCATCTATAAATAAAGTATAACATTAAAGGAATCAAAAGTGAAAATCAAGCAATATTTACACTTCTTGGGAACCTCACTGCAGTCACAAAACTACTGCTTTAGCTGGTAAGAATGCAACATTCTGTCCGGAATAAAACTTGCCAATTGCAATTGAAAGTTTCAATGACTGGTGGTGCTGCTGTGTTATATGCTAGTACAAAGGAAAGTGACACGTGTGAGGGTATGCGACTGCTGCCTTTCGTGAAGCAATGTTAGCTCAGATTGTCTTTGTTTCTCTAAGGAATTTTCAGCACTGTGATTGTAGGGTTGTGGATAACTTTGTGTGTGTGTGTGTACACAACAGAGGATACATCAGCCTGGAGATTTTCATCCGTTCAGTAAATTCCTGTCCGTAATATAGTGGTCAATAAGTTTGAACATGACTACTGTACTTGCTCTTAAATTTATTCCGTTAAGTTGCATTTATGCAGGTATCAGATTTTATCATTTATTTGGGGAAAATGTTGGAATATTCAGGATCGCAAGAAAAGCAACAAAATATGGTTGTGAGTGGTGACCATGTAGAAGTGTTTGAAAATAATTAGAACTTAGTTTGGTTTTAGGATTTAAAGGTTCTCCACAATGTGTGGAGCTGGTTTGAGGAGTTGAATGGCCTACTCCTGCTCTTAGTTGGTATGTATGAAGTGTAGTTTGAAGAGTACTCACTGCTGGAACATAGGAAATGCCACAGCCAATTTGATACAAGATCCCACATCCCTGCTTTACTTTGAAATGATGTCGTGTGATGTCCTCTGCCTATTTGAGAGGAAAGACAGGGATCTGGTTTAACGTTCTATCCAATCGATAGCAAGTCTGACAGCGCAGCATTCCCTCAGTATTACACTGAAGCATCATCCTGTACCCAATTCTCCAGAGTGGGTCTTGAGTTCTCACACCTTTAGACTGAAGTGAGCCTGCGACCACTGCAAGTCACAAATTACTGTGGAACTGCTACTGATTGAAATCGGATGACGATCTGAATTTATTCACGTTTGTGCTCACGATGCTAACACCAACTGCTGTGTGATGTTGGCGGACAGTTTTCATATCTACTGTCCTGGCAAGTATTCCTCGCTCAAACAAGCAATCTCGTTGTTATTTGTGGGAACTTGCTGTCTGCAAATGGACTTTGTACTTGTCTTGTTAAACAACAGTGGCTACACTTTAAACGTTTGCTTCGGCTATGAGGTCCTTTGGAATGATGAGGAGTTATGAAGCATTGCAGTATGCATGGAAGTGTCAATTCTTTTGCTGCCACTGTGAAGACTAAGATCTCAGGCAGTTCTTTTTGCCTTTTTTTTGCAGATATCGCCAAGGCCCTCACATGTGCCCATCACGGTACGGGAATGGGTGCTGCCTGGGGTGGAACCCAACACGGGGCAGCGGGCTCTGTGTAATACGTAAGTTTAAGTAAGAGCTCTGCTTCGGTCTGGCTTTGTTTTGTGAAGGAATTGTCTCCTGACGACAAGTGTTCAAGAACATGTAGTACCCTCTATGTTAGCCTGCTTCAAATCCTGCACTGCTGTAGATTAATCTGGCAGCTCATAGTCTTCACGTTTTGTGTGCGTGGGTGTCTGAACTGGTATGGGTAAGGGCATCGGTTTTGCCTGGCAGGAGTGTGCTGGCAGTGACAGTAGGAACTGCAGATGCTGGAGAATCCGAGACAACAAGGTACAGAGCTGGATGAACACAGCAGGCCAAGCAGCATCATAGGAGCAGAAAGGCTGACGTCTCGGGCCTAGACCCTTCATCAGAAATGGGGGAGGGGAAGGGGGTTCTGAAATAAATAGGGAGAGAGGGGGAGGCGGATAGAAGATGGATAGAGGAGAAGATAGGTGGAGAGGA
>NC_063348.1:4302731-4348361 GCF_021869965.1 Rhincodon typus
GGTCAATGGTAACTTCCAGGATGTTGACAGTAGGGATTCAGTGATGGTAACACCATCGAATGTTAAGGGTAGTGATTAGATCGTTTCTTACTGGAGGTGGTCATTGCCTGGCAATTGTGTGGTGTGACTATTACTTGCTACCTGTCAGCCCAAGCCTGAATATTGTCCAGATAGAGTCATAGAGTCATACAGCACAGAAACAGACCCTTCGGTCCAACGTGTCCATGCCGATCAGACATCCCAATCTGAACTAGCCCCATATGCCAACATTAGTCCTGTACCGCTCTAAATATTTCCTATTCTTATACCCATCCAGATGCCTTTTAAATGTCGTAATTGAACCCGTCTCCACCACATCCTCTGGCAGTTTGTTCCATACACCCACCACCCTCCGCATGAAAAGGCAAACTCCCCTACCTGAGGAAAAAGGCCTTGGCTATTCACCCTCTCCATGCCCCTTGTGATTTTATAAACCTCTACAAGGTCACCCGTCAGCCTCTGATGCTCCAGGGAAAATGCCCCAGTCTATTAAGCCTCTCCTTACAGCTAAAACCCTCCAATCCCAGCAACATCCTTGTAAATCTTTTCTGCACCCTTTCAACTTTACCAACATCTTTCCTATAGAAGGGTGACCAGAATTATATGCAATATTCTAAAAGTGGCCTTACCAATGTCCTGCATATCAACAACGTGACATCCTATACTCATTGCACTGACCAATGAAGGCAAGCGACTCCACTTTCAAGGAACAGTGCACCTGCACCCCTAGGTTTCTTTGTTTGGCGACACTCCCAGGGATCCACCATTAACTGTAAAAGTCCTGCCATGGTTTGCCTTACCAAAATGCGACACTTCACGTTTATCTAAATTAAACTCCATCTGCCACTCGTCGGCCCATTGGCCCACCTGATCAAGGTCTGGCTATACTCAGAGTACTTTGAGAGGTGGTGAGGGAACCAACAAGAAGGAAAAACATATTTGACATAATCCCGACTAATTGATTATTAAGAGTGACTACCGCAAAGTCCTGTGAAGTCCAAACCTCACCTTCACATTGATAGTATCCTCCCTTGTGTTGGCACTATCACCATTCTTAATGGGTCAAACTTCAAACAGATCTAGCAACTCAAGACTGGGCATCCATAAAGTACCCTGGGCCATCAACAGCAGCTGAATTATATTCCAGCATAATCTGTAACCTCATTGAATGCCCTCCACTCAACTATTACTAGATTGTGTTGCATTTGAACATAGACTGCTTCAGTATCTGAAGAGTTGCAAATAGTGCCAGGCATTGTGCAATCATCGAAGAACATTCCCACTTCTGACATTATCATGGAAGGAAGGTCATTGATGAAGCAGCTGAAGATGGCTAGGCCTAGTACACTACCCTAAGGAACTCCTGCAGAGATGTCCTGCAGCTCAGATGATTGACCTCCAACAACCACAACCATCTTCCTATGTGCCAGGTATAATTCAAACCAGCAGCGAGTTTGTCCCTTGATTCCCATTTATTCCGGTTTTACTAAACTCCTTGATGCCACACTCTGGAGGGATTTTCTTATGAGAAGTTGAGTAGGCTGGGTCTACACCCATTGGCGTTTAGAACAATTAGTGCTGATCTTACTGAAACATTCAAAACTTTTAGTGGATTTGACAGAGGAGACATGGAGAGGTTGTTTCCCCTTGTAGGAGAGTCTAGGACCAGAGGACATAATCTCAGAGTAAGAGAATGCCTGTTATGACAAAGATAAGGAGATTTTATTTCCTTGAGAGGGTAGTGAATCTGTGGAATTCCCTACTGCAGAGAGCTGTCAAAGATGGGTCATGAAGCATATTCTGGAGGACAGACTTCAAGACAGATTTTTAATCAGTAATGGAATAATGGTTGTGGAGATGAGGCAGGAGAGTGGAGTTGAGAAATATCAGATCAACCATGATCACATTGAATGGTGAAGTAGACTTGATAGATTAAATGGCCTACTTCTGTTCCTACATTTTATGATCTTACGGTTGTTAAAGAGTTTATCAGGTTTAGCATCAAACAAAATAAATACATTTTTTATGCAATAAATAAAGAAAATCTTTGCAATTTTTACCATAATATGCTGTACAAGAAATGGATTTTTGAGTCTGTTTGAAGTTTAGATCAAGTCAAAGCAATACAATCGACATTTTTGGCGTAACTACATGTCATCCTTCGATAGTCAAGACCGTAAGTTTTTAAAATTTCTAAGGCCCTAACTTTTTTTCATAGCTGGCAATTATCTCTTGTTAATTTTCTATGTCAAATTATGTACTTAACAACTGAGTTCCACATCGAAGTTTCCCTAACAAAACCTCAATTGTTGCACAGCAATGTATTGGCATTTCAATGTGGTTTTCATTGGCCTAGCCTCCTCCACTACCTTGATTCCATGATCCATGCCCAAGGACTGCTCTCATTTAGTTCCACCCTATGATTCTCAATGCAGTTGGCACTTCTTCTGACTGCTTCTTCTCTGAGACTCAGGCTCTTTCTTGTACTTATTTTCACGTTGCCCCTTACTGACATTATCCACAAGCTGAAATTAATTTGCACATGAATGCTGACAACCATCTCCGGCCATCTTCAATCTTAAGATCATTACTGTAGAACATCAAATTACTTTAATGCCACATAAAATCATAAATATGTCAGAATATTCTCCAGCTGAAGAACAGAAACACTATTGTCACCTGGTTCAGAGCCTGACTTCATCTCTCAAATTATCAACGTTCCTACAATTCTCCCCATAAAAACTCTCCTGAGTTATCTACCTCTCTCTTCAATTTCAAATCTAATTTCAAACTGATGACCTGTTTGGTTCCCCTCAGTCTCCCTTTTTTCTATGCCTGTGTAACAATTTCCAAGTTTTAGAATGATTGTTCACAAAACTACTCACAATATAGTTTCTGTGGCCTCACTTTTACAGCACAGAAAACTGTTGCATCCCCTTTACTCTTCTATGCTGTATTTCTATTTATAAAATGCAACTGGACATGGTCTTTATACCTGTAATCACACTTTGCAGAAATTATGTCCTGAATTTGCCCATATTTTGAACAAGGTTCATGGAAGCCAAATCTGCTATGGTCCATGTTGACTTTTTTGAGCAATCTTCTGCCATTCAACTTATTAAATATTCACCTGGCCTCTTTGGCACCTTTCTTGCAAAATCATGCAACAGAAGAGGAAGAAGTGCTTGCTGCTGCTGAGACTCTGTGATGTTTTTGCTGCTAGCTACTTTGGATGGCACAAGCCAGAAATTGCTCTTCACACAGTGGTGTTCCACTGTTACCCCAATGGAATTGGCTCAGAAAAGAAAGTCAATGCCCTGCTTTGTAGACATAGACCTCGAGGTGCCTGTGGACAATGTTGGAAAAACAGGCCATCCTTTTATCTGGTGACAGTCACCTGACTCTGGCAGCCTGGACCAAGATAGTGACCTGGGCAGTGCAGTGCCATGGGTGCAGTGCCATGGCATTGAGAGCATGAACAGGTCCATGCTTTTAATGCTCCTATAAGCCACAGAGTTCAAGTTCATTAACAAGTCTAATAATTAACTCATTAACACAAACATTTTTGAAAGCCCATATATACAACATCCACTGTGCTGCTTTCATCCACTCTTTCTAATACTTAAGCAAAAACCTGAATCAAAAGATCTTTGATATTTACCTGTATTGACAGAGAAGACCTTAGTTTAATATTGCATGTGGAAAACAGCACCTTAGCAAAGCACTAGTCATACAGTCATAGAGTCATACAGCATGGGAGCAAACCCTTCGGTCTAACTAGTCCACGCTGACCATGTTCCCAAACTAAGTTAGTCCCCCTTGCCTGCGTTTGGCCCATATCCCTCTAAACCTTTCCTTTCTGTGTACTTTTCCCAAATCTCTTGTTGTAACTGTACCTGCATCCACCACTTCCTCTGGCAGTTCATTCCACACACGAAACACTCTCTGTGTAAAAAGGTTGCTCCTCCTGTCCTTTTTAAATCTTTCTCCTCTCACCTTAAAAAAATGTCCCCTAGTTTTGAATTCCCCTACCTTTGCTATTCACCTTATCTATGCCCTTCAGAAATTTATAAACTTCAACAAGGTCACGTTCAACTCCTTTGTGAAAAAAGTCCCAGCCTACTTTTATAACTCAAAACCTCCAGTCCTGGCAACATCCTGGTAAATCTTTTCTGAATCTTCTCCAATTTAATAATATCCTTCCCATAAGACAGTAACCAGAACTGCACACAGAACTCCAGAAGAAGCCTCACCAACGTCATGTACAACGTCAACATGATGTCCCAACTCCTATACTCAAAGGTTTGAGCCATGAAGCCAAGCGTGCTAAACACCTTCCTAACCACCCTGTTTATCTGCAAAGTTCAAAGAATTAGGTACCTCAGCCCCTAGATCCCTCTGTTCTACAAAACTACCCGGGGTGCTACCATTAATTGTATAAGTCCTGCCCTTATTTGTTTTACCAAAATGCAATGCCTCGCATTTATCCCAATTAAACCCCATCTGCCACTCCTCAGCCCATTGACCCAATTGATCAAAATCTCTTTGTAATCTTAATTAACCTTCTTCATTGTTCACTATACCACCAATTTTGGTGTCGTCCACAAACTTACTAATCATGCCTCCTATATGCTCATTCAAATCATTTATGTAAATTACAAACAAAAGTGGATCCAGTACCGATCCCTGTTGAACACCGCTGGTCACAGGCCTGTAGTCCAAAAAACAACTCTCAACCATCACACTCTGTTTCCTACTGTAAAGCCATTTTGTATTCAATTAGCAAACTCACCCTGAATCCCATGTGATCTAACTTTACTAATTAGTCTACCACACGGAACTTCACCAAAGGCTTTATTAAAGTCCAAGTAAACAACATCCACTGCTCTGCCTTTTGGCTTCTTCCTCAAAAAACTCAATCAAGTTTGAGAGACACAATTTCCCTCACATAAAACCACGCTGAATATGCCTAATGATTCCTTGCATCTCCAAATGCACGCAAATCCTATCTTTCAGATTTACCTCCAACAACCTACCCACCTCTGATGTTAGACTCACAGATATACAGTTCCCAGACTTCTCCTTATAGCCTTTCTTAAATAAAGACACAACATTAGCCACCGTTCACTCCTCCAACACCTCACCTGTGGTTATAGGTGATACAAATATTTTTGCTGAGGCCCCGCAACTTCCTCCCTAACTCTCACAACGTCATAGATACACCTGATCAGGTCCTGGAAATTTATCCACCTAAGCCCTCCAGCACTTCCTCTTCTGTAATGTGAACTGTTTTCAAAACATCAATATTTATTTCCCTGAGTTCTTTAGCCTCCATTCCCTTCTCCATAGTAAAACTGCCACAAAATATCTCTTACATCTCCTCAGGTTCAACACAAAGATGACCACATTGATATTTAAGGAGCCCAACTCTCTCTCTCTCTCTAGTTCCTCTTTTGCTCTTAATGTACTTGTAGAATCTCTTTAGATTATCCTTAGCCTTATCTGCCAAGGCTATCTCATAGCCCCTCTTTGCCTTCCAGATTTCTCTCTTTCAACTCTGATGCACTTGTGCCCAGGAAAAGCATCTCTCTCACCCCAGTCATTTCCCCAATATGACTGCAATCTGTGGTCCCTCAAGGGTGAAAAGTTGAAATTATCTGGGACACAACTGGTTTAGTCATCCACGTCATTTTGTTCTAATAATCATTACTCCAGAATCACCCTAGACAGCAAAGGAATGCCACTTACCAACTGTCTCTTTAAACTCTTCTTCCCTGCTATCCATTTTCAATATCAACAAGTTTGAAAGGATCAGCGTCCTCTTTCGCTACAATGATGATCATCTATTGATGGTCTCTGTTTTAGCTGGAGCCCCACAACTTCTCCTACTACAACACTGAGGTGGCCCTAAATAAAGCCATAAAATGGCTCCCTCTGTGACTATCAATATCTCTCAATTTTGGCGGCCTCTGGCACATTTGACGATATTATCAGCCTTCCCTTTGTTATCCGGGCTCATTTTTATCAATCCAGTCACAGCCGAGGCAACTCCAGTTTGAGCTTCTGCTTCCATCTTGCGCGTCTAAAGTCCTGCAATAATCTATCATTGTTCCTTATCCAAATACTTTGAATCACCTCGCACATGAAACCCACTTCTCTCTTTCCACACCTCTCCTGGCTACATGGCCAGGCCCTATGTTAGATAGCCAGCTCTGAATGAGACTCTTAACATTCACTATAATTCCAAATCTCACTAGTGATTGAACTTACCATGAATTCTAACCCCACTCTCCCGAGACAATCACAAGCTCCTTCTCTGTCACTGGGTCAAGATCCTGGAATTTCCTCCCTAAGGATGTTGTGGGTCAACCTACAGCATGTAGACTGCAGCAGTTTAAGAAGGCAGCTCACAACTTTCTCAAGGGCAACTAAGAACGGGCAATAAAATCCTGGTCAGCCAGCAATGCCCATGTCCTACGAGTTTTGTTTTATTCATTCATGGCATGAGGGCGTTACTGCTTAGGCCAGCAATTATTGCTCTATCCCAGACGACAGTTAATAGTCAACCACATTACTGTGTCATCTGGAATAACATGTAGTCTAGACCAGGTAAGGATAGCAGTTTCCTTCCCTGAGGGACATTAGTGAATCAGATGGGTTTTTCACAACAATCAGAGATGGTTTCATGGACATCATTAGAGTCTTAAATCCAGGACTTTTTATTGAGTTCCAATTCCACCATGGCCATGGTGGGATTCAAACCTGGATCCTCAGAACATTACTTGCGTCCCTGGATTGATAGATCCAGTGATAAGACCACTGGAATATCACTTCCCCCTTATGATAATGAGTGATCATAAGGGGGAAGGAGAAAAAAAAATTGAACGACTATTCATAAATTCAGGATCCGATATGACTGTGAGTCAACTTCCCAACCTCATATCATCAGTTTCACAATGGTCACCTACAAGCATATCTGCGATATTGCCAACCTTTACCTGTTTTAGTGTGTCTGCTTTTAAGATCCATATCCAGATCTTTACTCCACCAACTCTCGATACCAATGAACTCCCATCCTCTATTCTTTCTGCCCATATTCTATCAGAAATTAGACCAAGAGGAGGCTCTCTTATTCTTTCAGACTCTAAGAGGGAGATTGAGACCAATAGCTTATATTTGGTCAATGTATTAACCTTTGAACCAACCAGAATGCTCTATCCTGTATCCAGATCTATAATCAGCCAAAGAAAGGGTTCAAAATCTGCCAGAAATTCTCTGAAACAAAGTTTGAGTATAATTACCTGCATGAGCAGGCTCATGTCCAGATCCTCCTCCTGACAGCACGGCCACTTTGCCTCTGACGTTCTTCAGGTCAGACCTGATTACTACACGGTGTCCCTGCAGCAGCTGGATTCCAACATTGCAGGCTATGAGTCCATCCAGAGCATCGTCCACACAACTGCCCACAGAGTTTATCAGTTTCTTTGAATGCTGCCACAAAAACATCAATTAATATTTCCATTAATAGGATTAATAAGAGAAAATATCAGCTTGTCAATCATTTTACTATGTGCTTCATGTATCTTCTCTCCAATGGCAACAAATTACATTCATGTTTTTCACAAATGCCTGAGGAAAATCTTGCTTTGAGGCTCTGGCCCTTTAAGCAAAATTCAGTCGAAGTCATACTCACAGCTGAATCAGTACTATGCCTCTGTCAGCCTCCTCCTTGGTGAAGCAGGTAAATGCTGATCTGCATCATGAATAAAAATATTTGACAACCTCCTGTTTTAAACCTGAACATTTATTGTTACGTTAATACTTTGCCTCATATGGAAGCTGATACTTATTTACACTGTACAATAGCCACATTTTTAACTAAAAGAGAAAGGTAACATTTAGGAATAAAGAACAGCATTCAGGTAGTGTCCTTCATGTCCACAGGATTCAAGAAGTACTTCATGATCAACGATTGCTTCTGAAGCATGTGTTGGGATAATGTTGAAATACAAAGTTGAATTTGCCATGAACATCAGTAAAACTCGCTGCTCATTATCAAATAACATCACAAGACACTTTACATCAACCTGGACAGACGAAATGAGCAGAAACTAGAGTATTCTTTCAATATTACAATGCCAGTCAGCTTTTGCCTAAGTACTATAATGGAACTTGGGCAAAAAGAAAGTACTGTATTATGCCACGGTGTCAATCTAAAGCAGGGAGCTAAAGACAGAGGTGGTCATGGTTTCAGAGCTGGAAGAGAGTGATTTTGGTATTTGAAATGGGAGGTGTGGGGTGCTGGATGAGGAAGCTATTTTGAACAGGATGTTAACATTTTGCAACCCAACTCAGCCTGAGGCAACAGCTAGCGAAACTGATATATTCAAAGCCAAAGGCTTGGAGCCCTATATGGAAATAAACTAGATAACCTCAAACGTTGTCAACAGAATCAGAATTTATTGTCACATGTACTCAAGTGCAGAAGTACATGAGTGCAGTGTAAAGTGTACAATATTGCCATTCCCGGTGCCATTTTAGATACAAAGGTACCTAGGTACAAAATCTTAGGTACAAAGTAGAAAAATAAAGAAACAAAGTTAAACGTTAAGCATCACTGTCCCTCTTAGTATAAAGTTGAAAAATAAAGGAATAAAGTTAAAAGTTAAACATTACAATATGCAGCTGAAGAAAGTTTGATCGAGCCAAATGTCAATATCACATTAATCACATATCAGAGTTAAAAGCCCCAGTTAGTCACACAAGATGTCATTTGTCACTGTAACTAAGAGGCTGTACAGAAAGCAGACTGCTGACCTGATTAATGAGAGACAAGCTATGAAAGCAATGGAAAAAGCAAAAATATTTTCCTCGACTACAGAACTGAAAAGTCTTTCAAAACCAATACTCCAACAAATTCTACGTATATATCCTTTTTACATAACTAAACTTCCCAAGGTACTGCACTGAAGAAGAGTGAGGATGTTTGCTAAAGATTTCAGTATTCAGTAGCATTTATAACTCCTCAACCACTGAAGCAACCCAAATCCATATTCAGCAAAACCTGAACAGCATTCAGGATTGGATTAACAATTCGCAAGTAACATTCATGCCACACAAGTGCCAGGTGAGAATAATCTCCAATGTAAGAAAATCTAACTGTCTCCCCTTTATACTTAATGACACTACCATCGCTGAACCCCACACTATCAACATCCTGCAGATTACCATTGGCCAGAAACTTATCTGGACCAGCACACTTTACCACAAGAGCATGCCAGAGACTGGGACATCTGCACAAGTAACTTAGCTGTTGAATCCTCAAAGCTTGTCCAACACTGATAAATCAGGATGATGACAGAATAGCCTCCACTCAGTTGGATGAGCAGGCCTCCAACAAGACTCAAAAAGCTCAACAAAATTGACACAATTCAGGGAAATGCAGCCCACTTGATTGGCACTCCATTTACCAACTTAAATATTCACTTCCTCCACTACCTGAGGCAGTGAGCACAATCTGTACTGCATATTCAAGACATAGTGTAGTATATATAACATTTCAGGGAAAAAGCACACAAAAATGGCAAATAAATTTTTAATATATATTACATTTGGAGGAAATCAAAAGTGTAGCAAGGCTCCTTCCTCACCACTTTGAAACCTGCAATCTCTACCACTTAGAAGTAAAATGCCAAAAGACCCAAGAGAATACCACCACCTGCATGTTCCCCTCCAAGCTACAAACCATCCTGACCTGAATGGAACTTTGTCACCACTGTTGCTAGTCATAGTCCTTGAACATGCCTCCATACAGTCCTGTGGATCCTAAGTTTGAATTATACCAGCACACCTTCACTGTTGCTGGGTCATCACATAGACAGCAGTGGTTCAAAAGGCTCAAACCAAGGCCTTCTCAAGAGAAACATAGGGGTAAGCAACAAATGCTGGGCTTACTAGTGATGCTCATATCCCATGAAAGAATTAAGAAAACAAAGTATGACACCAAACCATGTGAGAAGATATTAGGGAAGATGACCAAAAGTTTTGCCAGTGAGGTAGGTTTCAAGTGTGCCTTAAAGGAGAACTTGAAGGAGGGTTTTAGGAAATGAGTTCCAGGTCTTTGACTCACAACAACTGAAGTGATTAAAACTAGGGATGTTCAAGAGGTTACAATTAAATGAGCATGGATATAAGACCACAAGACACAGAAAAAGAAGTACACCATTCAGCCCATCAAATCTGTTCCACCATTCACTGAGATCATGGCTGATCTGACAATCCTCAATTCCACCATGTTACCTCTTCCTCATAACCCTCGATCTCCTTACTACTTAAAAGTCTATCCCAGCCTTGTGTATTCATATAACCTAGCTCAAAAGCCTTCTATGGTAAAAAAATTGCATGGATTTACTACTTTCTGAGAAAAGAAATTCTCCTCATCCCTTGTCTTAAACAGCCAACCCCTTTCTGAGATCATGTCCTAGACTCTCCCACAAGGGGAAACAACCTCTCTACTTTTATCCTATCAAGCCCTCTAAGAAACTTACAAACTCCAAAACTTATACTAGCCTCACACCCCTGATTCTGTGCTGTTCCTATCATCTTGCTGCAAATGACCAAATAAGTTAGTGAGAAAACTTATTAAAAATGCACTATGGAATAATTCCTTCCAAATCCTCCAGTAAGCTGCATTTTCCAGATGGCTAGGGAAGAGACATCAGTCGTGGTGCAAGATAGTTTGGATTCAAGTCCTATAACAAGACATGACTATGTTATCCAAGCTGGTAATTCTGTGCTATACAGTAAAAGATTCTGTCTTTTGGAGATGTTAAACTAATGCCTATTTGCCCACTCGAGTTATATGCAAATGATTCTACAGTATTTCAAAGAGAAGGGGCCCTCTCCTCTTTTGTGAACAATATTTGTCCTTAGTCAGCATCTAAAATACATGGTCTGGTAACTTATGTTGTTGTTGCTTGTGATAATTAGCTGATCCAGACTACTTTTTAACTACACTAGGATTGATAATGGTGAGGGAGATAAAAAAATCTATACTAGAATTATGACTGCACTTCAAAAGTGCTTTATTGGCTGTAAACTATTGGAAACATCCAGAGCTAATGAAAGACACTGTACTAATACATCTTTCTTGCTTACACTTTGTTTTGGACATTTTTGATTTAGAACTATTTTCCTTCCCAAATTGGAGATGTCTATACATACAATGAAGCTAAATATCTCAAAATTAACTGCAATGTATTCACACCAGCCTTTGAAACAAGAAAGTAGCAGCAACCCTGTGATGGCAAAATTACAATACAAATGGACTGTAAAGGGTTGGAATTCACTGCCATTGGCATGAATCACAAATTCTTGTTTAACAGAATAATTACACTGGGCATTATTGTAAGGACAGCAGTATTTAAAGCACCTTGCATTGTCATCTTATTTAAAGTAGACAGGATGATTAAGTGGTGACCTAATTTTATGTAGTAGCATAAGATGAATGTACAAGTTAGTGAAGGTAGTTGATTGAATGAGATCTCAAGCAGTATGAGCTAACGGCACCGGGTTAGTGAAATTTGACAGGACAATTGTTAGGACTATTGGACTTTATGTTGTAAACTGTCTATTTTAATTTAAAGTCGAATGAAGTAGTTACGGGGGGGTTTGAATAGCTAAGAATTGTGCTTGGAGACAAGCCCATGTGACTTGGTTGTCATGGGAACAGTGGCCCAGTCAAAACATATTGAAAGTAAAAAATGCAAGTTTTAATATTCTGTTATGACCCGACCCTGGACAAGTTATCATAGTCCCAAATAGGATATCCTGAATCAGTCAGCTTCCGAGTGAGGAGGGATAAATGATACTGGTTCTTTATTCAACCACATCTTGGATTGGTTGCAACAAAGTTAATTTAAAATAAAAGGATCCCTCCCTTGTGGATGCCATTCTCCAAGACCAAATGAGCCAATTTAACCAAGTTTTCTTGAGTTAACAAAACAGAGTTTATTCGTAACTAAACATGTGAAGAAATAGTAATACACCACACACAGATTAGAAATGAGAAATTAGTTTTTAAAAAATAGTTAAAAGGTATACCGAGCAGTCTCAAAGGGTTCTTTGTTTAAAGTACATTGTGGAATGTTGATAGTTGAATGGTTGATTTTGCGTTCTTGGCTTTGCAGATGAATTGAAATTCTTTTGTCCTCCTTCCTTTTGACAGTGACTCGCTGGCAGAATTCAGAAAGTCCTTTTTTGCCCTGTTTCCATTAACTGGCTACTGGCTACAAGTACATAAGAGGCAGAGATTCCTTTATCTGTAATGCTGTAGGTGATTCTTCAGCTGTGACCTTCATAGCACATTACTGTTTGAAGTTTCAAGGTGTGGAGCTGGAGAACACAGCAGGCCAGGCAGCATCAGAGGAGCAGGAAAGCTGACGTTTCGAGTCAGGACCCTTCTTCAGAAAAAATCCAGTCTAGAACACATGAATACCTCAGTCCAGTGACACACAAAAGCACCTCAGCTCACTAGCACATCTTCTTCCACTAGCACCCAAAGACCAGGGTTGAGCTGGCTTTTTAACTCATTCTTGTATATTTTTAAAAGGGCAAAAAAAAATGCTTGCCTAGAAGCTGTTTCTTTGCTTCGATCACATTCACAGTCAGAGATAACTCCAAGAAGATTACATATCAATTTATATTGCATTTTCTCCTTTTTAAGTTCATCCCTTTGATGCTTGACACCTTATGAGGTGTGACATTCCAGGGGTTCTCGCTCCAGACCCTACTGAATTTACATCTGTAGTCATTTGCATGGTTATACGGGTCCTCTTTTTAAAAACATGCTAGAACTGAAAGTTTGAAGTGTTTATCAGTGATCTTAAGTTATGATCAATGTATGACAATATGTATGACAAATTGTATGACAATACAATGGAGAAGGTAGGTGATCCTGTGGTAAACAGACTCTTAAAGAGTCAGTCAGACAGATCTGGAAGCAAGATGCACGACAGATGATTAATGCAAAGCAGAAAAAGACAACTATTTTTGGGTAAATCATCAAGCAAGATGC
Organism: Rhincodon typus; assembly: GCF_021869965.1. NCBI lineage: Eukaryota > Metazoa > Chordata > Chondrichthyes > Orectolobiformes > Rhincodontidae > Rhincodon > Rhincodon typus. Next base: position 4,315,846 of record NC_063348.1, read on the forward strand.
TGTTAAGGATTGATTCCCAGTTTGTAGAGATGAGGTTTCTGACACTGAGTGAGGGAACTTCTGTAAATACTGTATTTTTTTCCTTTTTCTGTATTTTTGATTGTGGACTGAAATGGGAAAAGGGCTGTTTTATAAACCAAGGATTGTGGAAAGAAGCACTGCACTTTCTAAAATCAAGTTACTTGGCATTGTAAATGTTGTTTACACTGTCGTTCATTTTGACAGGACAGGAGATTACTGCAGATAAGTTGGAGCCAGTACAAAAGGGAGATGTGACCAGCAACAAGTAGCTGATTAGTCTTTGTAAGGTTAGGCAGGTAAATTGGGAAATTTCAGGTACTTTTATAAAATCTTTAACTTTACTAACAACTCTGGGAATTGCTGGGTTTGGTTTCTCATGTACTACCCCTGTGAGGTCTAACACTATTTTTAAATAACACCAAAGTTCACCCTGGTATGGCTGGGAGAAAAGGTCCTGCCAAAAATAAGGAGAATCTGGGTGCTTTGTACAAAAGACTACCTCTTGACTTGGCTTGGGGTTGTTCAGTTTGTTAAGATGTTAGTGGAGAATACCCAAGGGAGTTAGCAAGGTGAGGTAATATGGGAAAAAGAGAAGGGTGGGAAATGTGAGGTGCAGGAGGGTGGTAGCAAGGTAGAGCAGCAGAGTCATAGATTGGCATGATAAGGTGATTGGTAGGTAGAATGGCAGGGTGATATGATGACAGGTGGGTAGGGTGCAAAGGTGGCAGTTGGCAGAACTGTAGGCTGGTAGAGTGGAAAAGGTGATGGGTGAGTAGAGTGTTAATGGGCTGATCATCAAAGTGGTAGATAAATATGGTGGTAAGGTAGGTAAGGAGCTGAGATGATATGCTAGCAGTGTAGCGAGAGCTAAGGTGGTTAGGGGACAGGGAAACTGGTGATGGTCTATGTTGGATGTGCAGTTCAACCCTGTATTGGGTTGAATGGGAATGTGGGGGCTGACGGGCAAGGTGTATTGGATGGGGAGGATTTAGGAGTTGTGTGTTAGTTCCAGAATTAAGAATTGGGTGTCCATGGGGGCATTGTGTTTATTTTGCGGGTGCAGGGGGGGAAATTGGGTGTCCATGGGGTATGTTGGGAGACATGGAGAAGTCAGCGTGTGTCAGGGGGATGCTGTCAGGTGGTCGGATATGGGGTGGGGGTTCAGTGATGAGTGTGAACGATTAAATACTAATGAGAGATTGATGATTGCTCGTCACTGAACAGGTTCAGGACAAGCTTGTGCTGCCAATCTCCAGTGCTGGCCCCTCAGCCACAATTCCCTTATGCACTGTGATGAGACATAAACTGTGCTGCACACTGCCCAGGTGTGGGAGCAAATTACTGCAGATGCTGGAATCTGAACTGAAAACAATAAATGCTGGAGAGATGATAGCGGGTCAGGCAGCATCCATGGAGATAGAGAAAGCTAATGTTTCAAGTCTAAGTGACTCTTCACCTGGTATGTCACCTCCTGCGGGGGCCTGATCACCTTAAAACTCAGCAAATGAGGGACCATTTGCTTGGCTCCAAGGATCTGTACTTGTAAAATAAAAAGTGTGATGAGTTTTGGGAAGAGACGAGAATCTACTCAAGTCTCTGTCTCTAACTCAGAAGTAGGGATATTTTTTTAAACTGCCAGGTAAATGCCACCAGTTCCCAGGCACTTTCCGCAGTTTCAATTTTACAGGGATTTCTACCTGGTAATTCTACACCGCACCACTGCAACGACAATCCCAAGCTGCAATATCTAATGAAGACCTTCCCAGGTTTGCAACTGGTTAGAGCCAATCCATGGGTAGCCATGTGCAACTGGTTCAACGTTGGGTTTCGTAAAATTCTTCTTTTTTAAAAAAATTAAGTTCAAACTGACATTTTGACCACGCTGAAGCTCTGATCCTTCAAGTCCCAGTATATCAGAGGCCTGGTATAACATTCACAGCGGGTCAGGCAGCATCCATGGAGAGAGAGCAAGATCATGTTTCGACTCTAGGTTCCTCTTTATCAGAGCTGGTGAAGTGTGGAGGGTTCAGTATTTGTGCTACGGTTGGGGGTGCGGAATGCTGGGGGTAGGGGGTAAGAAAGGATGTTGACATTGCGGATTAAGTGTTCGGAATGTGAGACTGGCAGAACAATGGGGTGTCTAACTGCCAGAATGGAAAGAACAGGCATTCCCCTCTGGGGTGAGTGGGGGGGCCCGAAAGTTGCTCTCTCCTATCGCCTGGCCCATGGCGACAACCACCGGGCCCCTCGCCCCAGGTGCCCCGGCTGGCATCCGCAGCGGGTCAGTTTGACGGTATGGGGGGAGGGAACAATGTTATTCCCGCTCGTTTGGTATCCTCTTACCGCGACCCCCTCCTCCGCCCACCCGCGAAGCTTGGATTCAATTCAAGCCCAAACGCCTCATCCCCACCGAACCCTCCAGCCCGCCGCTTACGTGCATCCTTCAGGCCGGGCGTTGAAAACGTCCGAAGCCAAGACAGCGGGCGATCCGAGCGTTGCTGCCCTTTGACCCGGAGAGGACAGCGAGGTAAGGTGGTGGACGGGAAGAGCCCCAGGGGGTGGGTGGTGAGGAGTGTGTTCCTGTCTCTCTACCTCTCCCTTGGTAAGGGTGTGTGTGGGAGAGGGGAAGGGAAGGGTGCCTCTCTCTGTCTCCGGGCGGGTGACGGTTGGTGCTGGAATGCTGCAGCAGTTTTGAAACAGCCCCGCGGCGCGAGCGTGAGCGCGCCGTCTGCACCTTGACCTCCCCGCTCAAACAAAACTGACCCTCCGGGGGGAGGGGAAACAATCAACCCAGACCTGCCGGCACTTATAGACCAGTGCAAAATATTTATTACAGTCTTTGTACCCAAGCGGTGACAGAAGTACGTCGCCGTTATGCTGATAGGCGTGACGGACGTTATTCCGGCGGAGGCGGGAGTCCTGTTCGTTGGGACCACGCGGGAATCCCCATTGCAGCCGACACTGTGAACGGTAGGCCTGGAACGTCTCCGTTTCGAGTCATGAATTCGGAGGGTTCCAATGAAATTGGGGATAATCTACTCTTGACTCTTGGGTAACTATTTGTCTCTACAAACTACCCGTTCCCTGTTAGTTCCTGACCCGACCCGCAATGAGGGATCTCATTGAAACTTGCAGAATACAGCACAGAGACAGACCCTTCGGTCCAACCAGCCCATGCCGGCCTGATATCCTAAATTAATCTAGTTCCATTTGCCAATATTGGACCCATCTGACCTACATGACATGATGGTGACAGGGTACTTTGCAGCTCCACTCTGCTTGCCAGTTCCTTTTCCTTTTCTTCTCTCTCCTCTCTGCAGTAATTCTATTCCCCTCCCACCCCCCGACCTTTTAACTAACTACCTAAGGAGTCAAGTAGGAGCTGGGTCACGAGCAGGCACCCGCATGGCGGGAGCTGAATGCACAGGCCGTGTCCTGCAGCAATGGCAGATCGAGCGTGAGCCAAAGCGACCATGGCGGATCAAGAGTGGGCCGGTTCAGCGGTGAGGTAGTGGCGGTGAGAGCGAATTGTGAGGCAGCAGCAGTCGGTGGCGAGAGTGGGCCTTTCGCATGGCAGTAGCTGCCTCCTGGGTGTCCTAGTGATTGGAGCAGCATCACTGTGGAGATAGGACTTGGGGCTCAGATCTGGACTTTTCTTTTTTCCTTGCTTACCTTTTGGCTCTGTTAAAATCTTTTAATTCTGGACTTTGTAACCAAGTGGGCGCCATTGAATGGCAACTTTGTGCACTTTTAGCTGTACTTATGTATTCCTATACTTAGTACATGTGACAAAAGATAAATCTAAACCCTTCCTATTCACATACCTGTGCCTTTTAAATATTGTCATTGTACCAGCCTTTGCCACTTCCTCTAGCAGCGCATTCCATACATACACCACCTTCTACATGAAAAAGTTGCCCCTTAGGTACCTTTTAAATCTTTCCCTTTCAACTTAAACCTATGCTGCCTAGTTTTGAGTTCTCCCACCCCAGAAGACCTTGGCTATTCATCCTATCTATGCCCCTCGTGATTTTATAAACCTTTATTAAGGTCATCTCTTCGGCACCAATACTCCAGGGACAGTAGCCTCTGGCTATTCAGCCTCTCCCTATAATGCAAACCCTACAAACCTGGCAACATCCTTATAATTTTTTTCTGTGCCCTTTGAAGTTTAACAACATCTTTCCTATAGCAGGGAGACCAGAATTGAATGCAGTATTCCAAAAGTGGCCAATACTGAGATGCCTGGTTAGAGTGGACATGGAGAAGCTGCTTCCACTGGGAGGAGAGACTAGGATTCAAGGTCACTGTGTCAGATTGAGAGGATAACCCTTTAGAACTGAGATGAGGAGGAATGTCTTCAACCGGAGGATAGTGAATCTGTGGAACTCATTGCCACAGAAAGCTGTAAAGGCCAAATCATTGAGTGTGTTTAAGATAGAGACAGGTTGTTGATTAGTAAGTGGATCAAAAGTTACAGGGAGAAGGCAGGAGAATGGGGTTTAGAAATGTATCAGTTATGACCAAATGACAGAGTAGATTCAATGGGCCAAATGGGCTAATTCTGCTCCTATATCTTATTGTCTTAATATTCTTACCCTTGTGTTGGCGAAAAAATATACATAGTTCCTTATAAGCTTCAAAATCATGGACTCATGGTCTTCCACTTGTTTGCCAGAAACTATCAATATATAGGAACCTTGGAAGTCCTGAGGCACTGCCGTAATTGCCTGGAAAGTTTAATCTTCCCAACTCTGAGTTAAAGTCAGAGACTTAAAAGGGTTATAGTTACCTTATAGTTAGCCAGGAAAAGTTTGAGGGACCAAAACCTGCTCTAATTGGTCTGCAGACTCCCGGAATACCTGACCCCACCAACCATACACTCCTCCTTAATAGCTAAACGCCCACCTGACACACAACTCTCTGATACCTGACCCACCTTAACCCCCATCCAAATAACTGCAGGCTATCTGCTCTCACAATTTATCTGCCATCCGACCTCTTCGCCCATTTAACTGCCCTCCTTACTCCATCTGCCATCCTCCCCCATCACCCACCCAACTCTACCTTCTTAAGCACCTCTCTCTGTGGCTTGTCAAAGTACTTTTGTGGCATTTAAACCCTGGAATAACTGCTTAAAAAGGATTTGGTTTGGCCTCCTGGACTTCACTAGAAGGTTTCCTGATCAGTTCCAAGTTTCTGAAGAGGCCCAAATGGGAAGTTTGGGCCAGAAACGTGGAACTCTTGGCAGGCTATGTGAAAAAGTAGCTGTCATTGCCACTCCTTTGAAGATTTGCCCCGATATTGAGAATGCATATTGGGTTATACAAAAAGTGCCTTTTGGATTTTTACCAAACCAAACAGATCATCGCTATCCCAAAAATTGACTTGGCAATTTTTATTCTACATCCATTTTTTCAGTACCCAGTTCAAAAAAATACTTACTCGAACACCACTCTTCCAACTCAATTAACTGTCTGCTATAACAGAGTTGCAAGGATTACACTGTCTTTCTCTAGTCTCACTACTCCACCATTACAACATACATTTACACAGAAAATGCTAATAACATTAACATTGTTTCTCTTTCCACAGATTTTACCAGACCTGCTGTGTTTCTCCAGTATTTTGTCTTTGTTGCAGATTTCTAGCATCCACTGTACTTTTTTATGACTTTAATTGTTTTATTCAGTTCCAGATATAGCCAATCATACACTTTCTCCACATTAGACAAAAAGATCTATCAATCAGACTCCTTTAACAAAATTATAATTGATTTATTATAAAATAAAACTTATCAAAGTAAATGCAAAATTGGCTAATACATTCAGTTAATATCACAAAAATATAAATGTTTACCCCTCTACATATCCCAAAATATAAATTCACACAGGTTTGATAAGAGCAATATAAAACATTCTCTGTACAGATTCAGTTTTCAAGAATAAATAATTTTGGCTAATAAGTATTCAAGGCAAAAAAGGATAAAAGTTTGACATGTTCAAATGGCTGCTGGTCTAATGATCTAGCATACAAATGTGGATATTGCTGACACATCCTGTTGTCTCTGGGAATCTTTGCAAATGCAGTCATTCAGGAAATATTGTTGATCCCTTTCAGAGGGTTCTCTTGCAAAAGCAGCTAGTCCAGGGCTCCAGATACCATACGGGGCCACAAAAAGGATTCTTTTCCCAGACCCAGGAGAATTGACCTGTCAAGTTCCTTTCCTTCAACAGGCTTCTCTTCAACTACCACAAACAATATCCAAAACGGAAACTGGAACTTAACAGTCACAAACCCTGCATGTGGTCTCCAATATACAAGCAGTTAGCACAAGAAATGAGACTACCAAAAAAATGCATTGTTCCACTGTCTTTTCATTGACCTGTTCAAAAAAACTTCCAGATATCCATAGTAATTCAAGTCCAAATCCACATTATTAGTAAATACATAGCATATTACACTGTACCCCATTCAGTTTACTACTCTTTAATAAACACTCCTTCCTCCAATCATTCTAGTTCATATCTGAAATAAAACAAAGAACTGGATGCTGGAAATCTGAAACAAAAACAGAAATTGCTGGTAAAACTCAGCACGTCTGGCAACAACTGGGGAGAAAGCAGTATTAACGATTCAAGTCAGGTGATTGTTCATGAGAACTGTATCGAGTTCGGATGAGGTGCCACCAGACCTGAAACATTAATTCTGCTTTCTCCTCACAAATGCTGCCAATGATTGAAATTTAGGTTGCAGATGAACTGGAGCCCAGGGCTTGTATTCAAATAGAGCTTTGGTTGGCAACATGAAGTTGATTCATCTATAGACTAGTGACTAGTTACAGATGACAAAGGCCATTTTGCCTGCCAGCAACCGTGTGATTGGTTATCAGGTAACTGAACTTGGGGTTAGAAACAAGGTACAGAGAAGTGATCAGATGTCCACCATCTCAGGAGCTGTCCCTCTATTTCCTGCCGTCAAAACCGACTTCTAAACCTGAAGAAAACCAGTTTGCCTTTCCTTCAACAGTTTCTGTAAGCTGTGACTTTTTATTGATGAGTCAAAGTCATTTTATATGTGAACTAGCCACCTTGTTCCTCCTGCAAACTTGTGGAAGCATTCAGAAAAGAGAAGCCATGGGGTAACCTGATCAGCAAGAATCAACTCAACAGACCTTGTGAACAAAGACTACTGAACTTCTTTGCAGTTTTCACCTTCATCCAAGTGTTTTTTTTAAGGAGATAAAAATGTTAGTTATTAATGTTATAACTGTTTACCTACAGCTAGATTCTAATTACTTGTAATAAATAGTAATTCTCGTTGAGTACAGAATCATGGTTCATGCTTTCTATAAATCTCAGGCTGAAAATCAAGTAACTTGATGAAGTTTGTGTACTTATTTTAAACTTTAACTTTTACGACATAGAGGCAATACGCAGGATCGATTTCCAGCATGCTACGTCAGTGACTTCTGACACATCAGAATGAAGGATGCATCCCTATTATCTCAGCAATAATCTTACAGGCACACTGACCGCCATCAAGAGTTACCTTTATCTCAACACTAAAGTGCTTGGTCTGCTGAAATGGTTATAATCAGTTTCCTTTCGAAAAATTCTGTGCATTTACTCAATGCTATTTTCTTTAGATAATATCTCTCTCCAACACATTTATAACAAACTGTTTAGTTCACTTCTTACTTATAATGGGCTTCCTAAAGTCATGTCTTCAGCACCCTGGAGGCTGATGTCCTCTCTGACACCTCCATAACCTTCATCTTCTGGAGTTTTCTTCTCAGAACTTTTCTCCAGCTAATTTCTCCTAAGCTGTACAGCTTAAAGGGAACATTTGTCTCCAACATGAGTGCTTGAAGACAGCTAAGAAAAGCAACTCTGCTATTATGTTACTTCCCCTCCATGAACTTGTTTTGGGCCTTCTGTCCACTTCGCTTACAACTTAAGTCAGGAAACACCTTAGCAGTTATTTCCCCAGGTGTCAAATGCTAGTCATCTAGCTAAAATCACAAAACTTTTTGTAAATGCTGTTTTGAACTCACTGTTCAAAATGATTTCCACCCTTCACAAAAAAAAGGGACATTCAAAGAACTGGACTGTAATCTAATTTTTCTTTAATTTAGAACCTAAGTGCGCAAATAACAATCATATCTTACATATCTTCATCACTTTTTTCTTTCACATCCATTCATAAACCAGATGGATCACCTGGCATCAACCTATGCACTGGAAAAGATGATGGCAGAAACATTTGGGGGCTAGTGCAAAAATTGCGAGAGCTGCCTCACAGCCTCATAAAGTGACAGCCTGACATTGTCATACTCATGGAATCATACCTTACAGAGAATACTCCTGACACCACCGTCACTGTCTCACCAGCAGGACAGACCCAGCAGGCACAGTGGTATACAGTCGGGAGGGAGTTGCTCCGGGAGTCTTCAACATTGACTCCGGACCCCATGAGGTCTCATGGATTCAGGTTAAATATGGGCAAGGAAATGAACTGCTGAAATGTACTATCCTCCCTCAGCTGATGACTCATTACTCCTCCATGATGAATAACACTTAGAGAAAGCACTGAGGATGGCATGGACACAAATGTACTCTTGGTGGGGGATTTCAGTGTCCACCACCAACAGTGGATCGGCAGCAGTACTACTAATTGAGCTGGTCGGGTGCTAAAGGACATAGCTGCTAGCCTGAATCTGCATCAGGTAGTGAGGGAACCAACAAGAGGGAAAAGCACACTTGACCTCATCCTTATTAATATGCCAGCTGCAGGTGCATCTGTCCATGACCATATTGGTAAGAGCGACCACCACACAGACCTTGTGGAGACGTAGTGCCGCCTTCACATTGAGAATAACCTCCATCGTATGGTGTGGCGCTATCATTGTGCTAAATGGGATAAACTTTGAACAAATCCAGCAACTCAAGACTGAGCATCCATGAAGTATTGTGGGCCATCAAGAGCAGCAGAACTGTACTTCAGCACAATCTGCAATCTCATAGCCTGGCATTTCCCCCCCTCAACCACTGCCATTAAGCCAGGGGATCAATGCTATTTCAATGGAGAGTGCAGGAGGGCATGCCAAGATTAGTGCCAGTCATTCTTGAAGATGAGGTGTCAACCTTGTGAAGCCACCAAACAGGACTACTTGCATGCCAAACAGCAAAAGCAGCAAGTGATAGACAGAGTTAAGTGATCACACAACCAATGGATCATAACTAAACTCTGCAGTCCTGCTACATCTAATCACGAATGGTGGTGGACGATTAACCGACTTACTGGAGGAGGAGGATCCACAAATATTCCCATCCTTAATGGTGGAAGAGCCCAGCACATCAGTGCAAAAGATAAGGCTGAAGCTTTTGCGGCAATCCAGCCAAAAGTGCCAGGTGGATGATCTATCTCAGCCTCCTCCAGTGGTCCCTAACATTACTTTTACCAGACTTCAGCCAATTCAATTCACTCCATGTGATATCAAGAAATGGTTGGAGGCACTGGATACTGCAAAGGCTACGGGCCCTGACAACATTCTGGCATTAGTATTGAAGACTTGTGCTCCAGAACTTGCCACTCCCCTAGCCAAGCTGTTCCAGCACATGTACAACGCTGGCATCGACCCGAAAATGTGGAATATTGCCCAAGTATGTCCTGTACATGAAAAGCAGGACAAATCCTACCCAGCAAATTTTCGCCCCATCAGTCTACTCTTGATCATCAGTAAAGTGATGGAAGGTGTTGTCAACAGTACTATGAAGCAGTTCCAGCTCAGTAATAACCTGATAACCTGACACCCAGTTTGGGTTCCACCAGGACCACTCAGCTCCTGATCTCATTACAGCTTTGGTTCTAACATAGACAAAAGAGCTGAATTCCAGAGGTAAGGTGAGAGTGACAGCCCTTGACATCAAGAAGCCCTAGTAAAACTGGAATCAGTTGGTGTCAGGGGGCAAACTGTCTGGTGGTTGGAGTCAGACCTGACACATAGGAAGATGGTTGTGGTTGTTAGCGATCAGCCATCTCAGCTCCAGGACACCTCTGCAGGAGTTCCTCTGGGTAGTGTCCTAGGTCCGATCATCTTCAGCTGCTTCATCAATGACTTTCCTCCATCATAAGGTCAGAAGTGGGGATGTTCCCAGATGGTTGCACAATGTTCAGCATCATTCGCAACTCCTCAGGCCCTGAAGCAGTCCGTGTCCAAATTCAACAAGATCCAGACAATATCCAGGCTTGGGCTAATAAGTGGCTAGTAACGTTCACACCACACAAATGCCAAGCTATGGCCATCACCAATAAGAGACAATCTAATCATCGCCCCTTGACATTCAATCTCCTGGGAGTTATCATTGATCAGAAACTCAACTGGAGTCCCCACATAAACACAGTGGCTGCAAGAGAAGGCCAGAGGCTAGCAATACTGCGGCGAATAATTCATCTGATTCAAGAATGCTTTTCCCTCTTGTTGGTCCCCTCACTATCTGATGCAGACCCAGTCTAGCAGCTATGTCCTTTAGCACCCGATCAGCTCCTCAGAGCATGACCACCATCTACAAGGCACAAGTCAGGAGTGTGATGGAATTCTCCCCACTTGCCCAAATGGGTGCCATTCCAGCAAGAAGCTTGACACCATCCAGGATAAAGCATCCACCTGGTTGGCACCACATCCACAGACATCCACTCCCTCCACCCACAATGCTCAGTAACAGCAGTGTGTACTATCTACTAGACACATTGCAGAAATTCACAAAAGACCTTTAGAAGGATCCTTCCAAACTCACAACCACTTTCATCTAGAACAACAAGGGCAGCAGATACATGGGAATACCACCGCCTGCAAGTTCCCCTCCTAGCCACTCACCGTCCTGACTTGGAAATATATCATCATTCCTTCACCGCCACTAAGTCAAAATCCTGGATTTCCTCCCTAAGGGCATTGTGGGTCAACCTACAGCATATGGACTGCAAAAGTTCAAGAAAGCAGATCACCACTACCTTCTCAAGGGTAACTAGGGATGGCTAATAAATCTTAGCCAGCCAGCGATGTCCACATCCCAAATGAATAAAAAAAATCATGGCAGATTGTATTGTATTTATCTGAATACAACACACTAGGCAGAAAACAAATTGGAAAATAAAGACATTTTGCACACCTTTACCATGAAAGTTTTTTTTAATGCATAGAGCACATTTGTAGGAGAGGTCGGATTATTTAAAGGCCTCTTCAGTTACCTTGAATCCGCAAATTTGTGGACAATTTCTATGTGATTTGACCTATCACAGTTTTACTGTACTGTTGGTGGGTAAATCTAGAACAATCCATTAGATCTAATGAAATCCATTCAGTAATTAAACTGCGATTTTCCCACACTTGGTAGTGTGATCTGCCAAACAGCTGTGGATTCTGGGTCAATTGAAAAGTTCAAGTCTGAAATAAACTTTTGTTCAGCAAGTAACTGAACTGAAATACAGATGAGGCATGATTTATTAAAATGGCATAACTATTTCAGGCTGCCTAATGACGTTCTGATCCTAGCACAATGCTCCTGCAAATTGTTTTGGAGTGCTGGTCTTTCTTAATCCATCTGGGTGAAACTGTCTATGTAAATGGACTGAATTGACTCCTTTCATTGTTTACACAACAATTAATTTGTTAAAATTTATGTTTAGAATCAAATTGGATGGAGAAAAGACTCAGTCTGTTTTTTTTTAAATTTGTTCATCTTGTGGGATGTGGTCGTCGCTGGCTAGCCAGCATTTATCGCCCATCCCTAGTTCCCCTTGAGAAGGTGGTGGTGAGCTGCCTTCTTGAACTGCTGCAGTCCACCTGCTGTCGGGTTGACCCACAATGCCATTAGGGAGGGAATTCCAGGATTTTGACCCAGTGACAGTGAAGCAACAGCAATATATTTCCAAGTCAGGATGGTGAGTGGCTTGGAGGGGAAATTGGAGGTAGTGGTGTTCCCATATATCTGCTGCCCTTGTCCTTCTAGATGGGAATGGTCATGGGTTTGGAAGGTGCTGTCTGAGGATCTTTGGTGAATTTCTGCAGTGCATCTTGTAGATAGTACATACTGCTGCTACTGAGCGTCGGTGGTGGAGCAAGTGGATGTTTGTGAATGTGATGTCAAACAAGCTGCCACTTTTTCCTGGATGGTGTCCAGCTTCTTGAGTGTTGTTGGGGCTGCGCTCAGCTAGGCATGTGGGGAGTATTCCGTCACACTCCTGACTTGTGCTTGTAGATGATGGACAGGCTTTAGGGAATAAGGAGGTGAGTTACTTGTTGCAGTATTCCCAGCCTCTGACTTGCTCTTGTAGTCACTGTATTTTCGTGGTGAGTCCTGTTGAGTTTCTGGTCAATGGTAACCCCCAGGATATTGACAGTGGGGGAATTCAGTGATGGTAATACCATTGAATGTTAAGCGGCAGTTGTTAGATTGTCTGTCATTGTTGCCTGGCATTTATGTGGTGTGAATGCTACTTGCCACTTGTCAGTCCAAACCTATGATCCAGTTCTAAGTCCATTTGAATATGGACTTCTTCATTATCCGAGCAACCACGAATGGTGCTGAACATTGTGCAGCTTTCAGTGAACAACCCCACTTCTGATTTTTATGATGGAGGAAAGTTCATTGACGAAGCAGCTGAACATGTTTGGGCCTAGGACAATACCCTGAGAAATTCCAGCAGAGATGCCCTGGAGCTGAGATGACTGACCTCCAACAATAGAACTGTCTTCCTCAGGGGACATAGGTTTAAGGTAAATGGGGTAAGTTTAAAGGAGATGTGAGGCAAGTTTTTTTACAAGAGGGTGCTAAGTATCAGGAATGCGCTACTAGAGGAGATGGTGGAGGCGAATACAATAGCAACATTTAAAAGGCAGCTTGACAGATATATGAACAGTCAGAGAATATAGGGATATAATCTGTGTAGAAGCAAAATGTTATAGATTAGAAACAGGTCATGCGTTGGTGCAGTCTTGGTGGGCTGAAGGCCCTGTTCCTGTACTGTACCGTTCTTTGTTCTTAATAAGTTGAACTAATTGTGATAATGTCAAGAGCAGGAAAAAAAATCCCATAGCACAGCATTTCTCCAATGGATTAGTTGCAGGGACTAGATCCTTAGAACTTTTAAAGATTCATGCAATTATTCATTTTCACACTCATATGTCTGAACTTGGCTTCGATAAATTTCCTCCTATTGCCAACTTTACTGCTATTCGCAATATGGCCCTATATTATAAATAGGAATCGCTGCAAATCAATGGAAAATGTTAGACTTTGACCAAGTTGATCTTTATCGAATGTGATGTTTACATTGCTGAAAAGGAAGTTGACCACTGATTGCAAAAACCCTGCAACCATTTTTGTTTTGATATTTTAATCAATATTAGCCTGGACGTCCACCTCCTTTTAGCCTTTGCCTCTTACTTTCTGCATCAGCTTTCGTACAACTAGCATTTAGATTCATCCTTGTGTGTGTCTATGTTTAAAGTTGGAGTAGCATGCGAATGAAAACTGGTCAGTGTTGGTGCAGTTATCCCACAGGTTCACAACCAAATATACAAATGTTCAGAAAGAATTAAAGCCAGATCAGATTACAAATAGATCTCTCTGAATTTGGTTATCAACTTGCAGGATGAGTGGAGGGCACTAGCTGATATGAAGTGGTGGATACACTCATTAGGGATCTTGGACCATACATTATATAGTTTCTAATAATGGGTTAAGATGCGTCAAAAGTTCGATGGGTGCAAGGGATTACAGTAGATGTGTTTTTATTTATGGGATGCACAGTGGATATCAATGAGTGCACAGTGATTATTATTCAGTGGGATGCACAGACTACTTATCAGTCACATACTGAGGTTGAATGGGTTGTGGGGGCTGGGAGGATCAGTGGGTGTAATTGATATGTATTGCAGAGTGAATCTGCGTGTAGATTGAAATCAAGGGGCAGCAGGTCTATGTTGCTTCTTAGGTATTAGTAATGTTGGAGGTATAGCAGGCAACAGTGCAAGCATGGTGCACTGTAGGTAATAGTGAGTTTAAGTGTACAGTAAAGAATAAGGATAGGTATCGTGTGTATTAAACAATGCCAGTGATTGTAGGATGGTGGTAATGAACAGCTATGGGGTGCACAGTTAGATGTGGCTTGCAAAGTAATGTTGGTGAATTAAAGAAAGCTAAATCAATTAGTGAATACAGTTGAATGCAAAATTTGTTTCATCAATTTTGTTCAGACTGCAGTTCTAGCCATCACCTTTAACTGCACATTACAGAAGATTATCATGATGACTTCTGGTAGTTCAACTTGAGATGGCCTTTCCTTTTCAAAGAATTCATAAGAAAAACCATCTTCTTTTGTCTGAAGTGTGATGCCAACTGGTGGTGAATTTTCTCCCGATTCCTACTGATTTCAATTGTCTAGGGAACTTTGATTCCACATTTTGTTGGATGCTGCATGGATTTCAAGGCAATTACTCTCATTTCACCTCTGGAATTCAGCTCTTTGTCCCTGTTTCAATCAAGTCTTCATGATGATCTGGATCATGCAGGTTGTGGCAGAAACCAAACCAAGCATCAGAGACTAGACTGTAAGTAAGTGCCACATAATAGTGCCTTAGACAACAGTGTTGCTGCTGAAGGAATTGTCATTAGATGGATTATATATGTCCTGATTTTGGTGGACAGCGCATAACTGCAAAGTCCTCCACTTTGTTGACTGGATTCCAGTGTTGTAGCTGTTCTGGAACATCTTGGTTAGAGGCATAGTTAGTTCTGGAGCACAAGTCTTCATCACTGTAGCCAGGATGTTGTCAGAGTCTATAGACTTTGCTGTAACCATTGCTCTCAGCTTGAGCTCACCTGGAGTGAAATAAAGACTGATTTCTATGACGATGGAGATCTCTGAGGGAAGCCAAGATGGATCACTTACTTGGCACATCTGGCTGATGACGCACTTCACTCCTTGTCTTTGGCACTCACGTTCCAAAACTACTATTCCTGTAATATTAAGAACTCCCACCCAAAGAGTACAGAGGGTCAATCACTTGAAGCAGTAACACAAAGCAGAGCATTAAAAAAGAATCAATGCAGACGAAGAAGGCAGCAAAGTCATAAGGAGTACTCTAGATGAAAGAGAAGGAATCGAATTCTATAATTAACTGAAGTGACAAGAAAAGAATACTCAGTTGAGTTTGGAGGTAGAGTTGGAGAAGAGTAACAACTTGAGTAGCACCAGTTTAAACTGAGGGGAAAGAAAAAATAGTGTCACCTAGAATTGTGAGGGGACAGAGAAAAGAGTCAGAGAACCAGCATGATTAATGAAACTGAAGGTTTAATAAGATAGTTTAATAACATTGTTACTGTTAGGCAATGGGTCAAGGTAGTGTTGCTGAGAAGACTGTGTCAAATGCTATTTCAAACAGGACTGAAAAGGAATGTCCACTCCATTATCTGGAGCTGAAATCTGCTGAGATTGCAGCGATATATAACCATAGGGCTCCTGCAATACTGATCTTTATGTAATTCAAAAAAAATCCTCAAAAGAGCATGGGCTGAATCTTACGTTGTCTTGGCAAAATGTCAGTTTCCTTCTGTTTAACGCAGGGTTTCTTGCCATAAGGCCTATTGAGATTACTCACCATATCTTACTAATCATGACTTATTAACTACCTGTCCTTACAGCGCCCTCTCTCCATGTCGTTCAGGCCCCTATAAGATTCCATCTTTCTACATATTGAAAAAAGTACAAAGGCCAAATCCTGTATCAATTTTCCTTTAAGATTTTCCAGCAGGTGGGCTGTTCCTAAGGATTTGAAAATGGTCTAGCTATCTGAGCTATAAGAAAAAGCACAGGAGCAGCCCTGGTCAGACTAATTTTTCATCCAAATGGATAAGAAACAGATTTAGCATATGGAGATTATTATGTTTCATATAGCTTAGTTTTGCACCGTAGCACAATATGATGTCACAGCATTGTGTTGATGGTTATTGTGCCCCTTCTTAATTGCCATCATGCACAGCTATGTTTGCAGTAAATCTTTGTATGTGTGTGTTTGGAAATTGAATTAAAGAACTAGTAGGTACAAAACAAAAATAGCATTCATGTAGATGTTTTACACTTTTGTTCAGAAACATATCAACACACTCTACTTCAAAGTGAAGTTATGCAGACAAAGGCAAGTAGGACCTACAAACAGCAATGTAATTAATAAATAGTCAATCAGTTCTGGTGTTGAAGGATTGGAAGGCAGATTTTGGCTGTGACACTAGGTAAACTCGCTGATCTTCTTGAAGTAGTGCCATGAAGTCTTGCCCATTTACCTGTGTAAGCACATTGAGCGTTGCTTTAACATCTCATTTGAATTTTTCTCCATAACTCATGCCATGGGTTGACACGACTGGAAAATTATGAATGTGTGTTCTTTTGTCAAAAAATATGAGGAGCTGGGTATTGCCCATTCCCCCAGTGTTTAAGAATTCATGGACCGCAAACGAAGAGGAGTACCATCACCTTCAAGTTGTTCTGCAGTTCATATGTCATGCTAACTTGTACCATCACTGTCAATCAATCAACATTGTAGAATTCAGAACAACAAGATGACCTTTTAGAAGATCACTTACCACTCCTGATGACCACTACCCCCCCTCCTCCATATAGTCTCATGTTAATAACTTAAGTATAAAAGGAGCTGATGACCAGAGCCAGGAACTGCATGAGATGTCAAGAAGTTCTTCATGGCTGAGTGAAAAAGATTCTCAGATGTCAGGAACTTTTAAAAGTAGATTGTGAGTCTTTAATGTAAAACATATATATGTTACACCCGTAATTGCAGGATTAGATACACTTTAACATTCTCATTACTTCTGAGACAATAGGCTCAAATCTTCTGACCTGAGTCAGAATTCCTATTTTCCCTCTAATGTGTATTGACAGTGCATCAAGCCTTGGAAGGTGTATAAATGATAAAATTGTTTATTTTACACTTGCATGTTAAACCTTGCCTGCTGGAATTTCTTCTTGGGAATTGAACTACAGAAATTGTAAGATCTTGCAGTATTTTTAATGCATTAAACATATTCCACAGCTCACTAATCTTCCTGTACAAATAATCAACATAGCCAGGAACATAATTTTCTCACTCCAATAGACTGGATTTGGAGAAGAGTTAGAAAATAGGAATGACTTTCTCTCCTTGGAAGTGGTGGGAAGAAGAAATGAGGTGAATTAGCCCCAAAGATAAACTTCTTGCTGCTTCAGCAAAAAAGCGCTGGGCGAGAAGGTCTCGACTCACCAGCAATTAAGGGCCTGAAGTGGTCAATTAATGGCAATCTAAGGCCATCAACCACGGTGACCTGCATGCTGAGTTTTGGGAGTGCCTCAAATTGCTCCAATTAGGGGGCAGTTGGAGAGACAGATGGTGGAAGAACAGGGGAGTGTGCTCTGGAAACCATCACCCTGCCCTTTCCTCTGACTCCCCCAAAACATTTCTCCACGACCCACTTCTTGCCCTTGGGTCCCCTGAGGTGAAGACATTAAACAGCAGTATACAGAACCCAGAAACTGCTAGTTCTAAATGGCTGGAGACTTGCAGTTTCTGGTGACCTGAGTTTTCACTGTCGAGCTTTATGATAGGGTGAGATATGCTCCCTCAGTTGCTTGTCAGCTGATAATGAGCTGAGTGGTGGATAATCTAGTGAATTGCCTTGTCAGTGGGGGTGACTGTTACTAGCCATTTAAGAGAGTCTCCCCACTTAGAAAAATGAAGAAATTCTACCCTAAGAGACTGTGCAAGAAACTGTATATTGTATTTTAATATTAGAGAGTGCTAAGTAAAATGCATAGGAAATTATCACAGTTGTATTGAATAAACCTATTAAACAGCCTTGATTAGTAATTTGGTATAAGCAATACGTAATGTACTGAAACAGATGAAGACTAGAACTGCCATTCACATATTTTCCTGAATAAGCGGAACTCTAATGGCATCATTGTAACTGTCCAGACAAAGGAATAATCTTAATATTTCTGCTTTGCTTGCTTTCTAACGAGTCCTCGTCAAAAGTGTGTGTATGTTTGAATGTCAGCTGAGGATAGAATCTACAAGGCACTTACTATCTGGATTCTCATATGCACAAAGGTTGCTGAATGAAGTACCATGGCTCAACCAATTCATACAGAACTGTACAAAAACAGAAGTTGCTAGAAAAGCTCAGTAGGTCTGGCAGCATCTGCAAAGAAAAAAATCAGATGTTTTGGGTCCGGTGACTCTTCCTCAAAACAGATTCTGATTTTTTTCTTCACAGATGCTGCCAGACCTGCTGAGCTTTCCCAGCAACTTCTGTTTTTGTTCCTGATTTACAGCATCTGCAGTTCTTTTGGTTTTCATATAGAACTGTACCCAGCAAAAGGAAAAAAAGAGTAGGAGATTTAGATCATGGGTTTAGAGTATAATAATCAATGTACTTGCTGAACAGTAGCTAGTAAGATAACCATCCAGGCTTTGTTCAATGATACATTTCATGCTTGCATGACTACAGAAATGAAGTCACCTGGACAGCACACTGAGGATCCATTAGCAACGAAAACAAATTCAAAGAGAGCATTGATTAAGCACAGAAATGTTTAAATATTGTGTTATTAAGATGATGTGTTATCCAAAATATTAACTTGTACTATCAGCAGTTGGTTGTATATTTCTTAAATTCTTGGACAGAACACTTTTCATAGGAAAGGGCGCTGTCTAAAACAGCAACAACACTGTATTTGAAAAGAACAAGAGCTTTGGATGAAGACATGTTTAGAGAGAGTTCCATGCCCCAGGCTGTGCTTGAAAAATTATTATTTTGAACAAAAATGCTTGACAGAACTTGCCATGGTCTATGCAAAAGTCTATGCCTTCTCTGTCTTTGAATCTGCTCTCATCAAAGTGTATGACTTGAAAATCCGCAGGAGGGCCTCGTTGCCATAAGTGGAAGGTCCCTAAAGATGGAGCCTGGATCTACACCACTGTCTTCAGCAAAAGGGTATTTAACAAGCTATAACTGATCCAGGAAGAAACTCCAATGCTAATAGCTTGTAAAAAAAGTGACTTCAGCTCCAGCGTTTAGACGATCTATGAATTACTCTATTTTTTCTGAACGTAACTATTAATTAGCCAATGTACGTTTAGCATCTCCCTAAGTTCAAACTTTGTTGTGGCCAGTAGATGGGTGGGTTAAAGAAAGGAATCAGTCCATTCATCCTGATTGAGTCATAACAGTGATTAAAATTGTGGTCTGCTGACCTTCAGAACAAAGAAACTCACAGCAGTTTGGAACAAGCCCTTTGGCCCCACCATGTCTGTGCCAACCATGATGCTAATTAAGCTAATCCCCTCGGCGTGCCCATGGTCCCTCTTCCTCGATTTCTGCCTGTTCATGTGTCTGTCTAAATGCCTTTTAAATGTTGCTTACATATCTGCTTCTACCACCTGTGCTGGCAGCGTGTTCTAGGCACCTACCTCTGCGTAAAAAGTCTTGTCTCGCATGTCTCCTTTAAACTGGACCCCTCTCACTTTAAACCTATGCCCTTTAGTATTTGATATTTCACCCTGGGTAAAAGACTCTAACTATCCACCCCACCCATGTCTCTCATAATTTTACATACTTCTACCAGATCACCCCTCAGCTTCCAACACTTGAGCAAAAACTTCTCCTTATGGGTACAATGTTCCAGTCCAGGCAATATCCTCTTCTGCACCCTCTGCAAAGCCTCCACATCCTTCCTGTAGTGTGGTGACCAGAACTGCACATAATACTGCAAATGTGACCTAACTAAAATTTTGTACAACTGCAACATGACCACACTCAATGCCCCAACCAATGAAGGTAAGCATCCCAAATGCCTTCATCACCACCTTATTCACTTGTGTTGCCACTTTTGGGGAGTTATGGACTTAGACCCCAAGATCTCTCTGTACATCAATGTTCCTATGGGTCGTGCCATGTAGTGCATACATTCCTCTTGAATTTGACCTCCAAAAATGCATCACCTCACACTTGTCTGGATTAAACTTCATCTGCCATTGTTCTGCCCAAATTTCCATTTGATCTGTATCTTGCTGTATACTTTGACAACCCTCCTCACTATCACAACTCCGCCAATTTTTGTGTCATCTGCAAAATTACTAATCATAACACCTAAATTTTCATCCAAATCACTTATATACATTAGAAACAACACTGGTGACATACCTCCAGTCAGAAAAACATCCTGCCACAACTACCCCCCTGCCTTCCATGACCAAGCCAATTTTGTATCCAACTGACAAACTCAGCATGGAACCCATGTGACTTAAGTCTGATGTAGGTGCAACCGAATGATATTACACACATTTTTCACAGGACTGCTGCCAGTGGTTATGAATAGAAATCAATTACTACCATACAAATATTTGAGACATGTATTCAGCTCCCTCATCTTACTTACCCTATACCAATTTCCTATGGCTCAGGTAATAATTCAGAGATTTTTAAAAATTTAGTCACTAGCTGCTCATTCTCCCTTAGTAAACTTTCTTTCCTATTCTTAACTATTGGTGCCTGCCTGTATCACATTAACTGGATCTTCCCCCTCCCAAGTTCCTCTCCAGCCCTGACCCTGCAAGCCCTGAACAGGCTATAAAAATACAGCCTCCCCAACTCCTGCCCTTGGATATGTCTGTTACTCTGACTGTAATGTTCTTTATTTCCAATCTTGTAGTTACTCCCTCCATTTGAATGGCTTCCTATATTGCAAAGCCACAGCTTGTTTGCTCATCTAGCCTGTAGTGCCTGCACTCATCCATAAAAGCTGCAAGAACCTCAAAACTGTTGGACAACTTTAGGCTCAGAGGCTCCTGCACTTCTGGCTTCTCAAATTCCATACTTCATCTGTTGTCACAGTTCCCAGTCCCTGACAATTTATCCAGTAGAATATCCTACCCTAAGGTGTATGATGACTTCTGTCGCAGTGTCCAGGTAACTTACTCCTGCCCTGATACATTACAGTGTCTGTAATTTGGAGTGCAGCTCATTGAATCTGAGCTGAAGCTCTTTGTCACAGACACTTACTGCTGATTGGTTGCTGTGCATCACACTTGTCCAGAATCTTTCTCATATTGCAGCTGCAATACTTCATCTGCTCTACCATCTTTATTGTAGTTATTTTCTAATAGGATGTGGGATGGTAGCTAAAGCCGACCAGCATCCACATCCAGAAGATCATCAGCCGCTATTTCTACCATCTCCAGTGAGATGCCACCACCAGACACATATTCCCTCCCCTCCCTTGTCCACCTTCTGCAGGGACCGTTCCCTCTGGGACACTCTGATCCATTCTTCCTTCACTCCCAACGTCCCTCCACAGTCTCACAGTACCTCCCCCTGCAATCACCGAAAGTGTAACACCTGCTCATTTACATCCTCCGTCCCAATATGCAAGGACCCAAACATACCTTCCAGGTGATGCAGCACTTTACCTGTACTTCTCACAATTACTCTACTGCATTCACTGCTCACAGTGTGGTCTCTTCTACATTGGGGAAACAAAGCCTAGACTGGGTGACCACTTCACAGAGCATTTATGTTCTGCCCGCAGAAAAGACCCTGAGCTTCCAGTTCCCTGCCACTTTAACACACCACCCCGATACCTGGCCAACATCTCTTTCTCAGCTTTGCTGCAGTGTTCCAGTGAAGCTCAGCGCAAGCTGGAAGAAAACACCTCATTTTCCGCTTGGGGACCCTACAGCCCTCTCGACTCAATATCAAGTTCAATAATTTTAGGGCATGAATTCTCTCATGTCCTAGCCCCCTTACCAGACACCAGGCCATGTTATCACATAGCCTGCCATTACACACTACCTGTTGTTAGCCACTAACAGCTTCCATTAACAGCTATTCACCCTTGTAGTCAAATCATTATCAATTCCTTTGTCTGTTCCACTCTTCTTCTCTCTCTCTTTGGGCTCTATCGTTTACTCCTTACCATCTCCTCCACCCTATCTTCTGCATTCGAATCAACATTTTCCTAGCTACCATCAGTTCTGAGGAAGGGTCACCGGACCTGAAATGTTAAGTCTGATTTTTCTTCACTGATGCTGCCAGACCAACTGAGCTTTTCCAGCAACTTCTGTTTTTGTAGCTTCTTACAGTCCTTGTTTGCATCTCTTAATTAATTAAAAAGTAATTGCTTAAGGGTTATAAGTTCACGATTTTTCTAATTTCTAGACATCCAAATAGCTGTGTACTAAACAAGTTATTTAGACACTCTATAGCAGCAGTTATTCATTAGTTAATCAACTTATGATTTTCACCTGAGCTCTCTATTTGATTTTTATTTTATTTTCAAACTCAGTCAGCACACACCAACTCCTGCAGGAAGGTACATTCCTTGGAAGTTTCTCTGCAGATCTGCCACTGCAACTCCCTCTCCCAACTCCCTCCAGGTGAGTCATGGCACCTGAGCTGGGTCTTCACTTATGCTGTCCTTTCTACTTTCCTTCCACTGCTGTTGCCTCCCTCAATTTCCTGCAGATTAGTGAAGGCCCCTGGGCCTGGGGTCTTGGTTTATTCTTTCTTCAGTGGGTTTCTCTCAAGTCCACTGCCATTACTGCCTCTCCTGAATCCTTCCAGGTAAATGAAAGACTCCTAGCCTGGATCTGAAATCATTCTCTCCTTGGCAATTTCTTCACTGCTCCACCAATTCTCCTAACTCACTGCTGTGATTTGAGGGAGCTTTTGTGAATTGCTGCAGCACAGCTTCTGGATGATGCTGGAGTAAATGGACAAACAGGAGTTTTAGTCATACCTAGCACATACAATGTGCACAAATATGCAGCAGTGTCCACCACCTACGAGGTGCATTGCAATAACTTATCAAGACTTCTTTGACAAATCTGTGTCCTCTGCCACCTGGAAAGGGCAGCAGATGCATGGCAACACCACCATCTGCAAGATCCCCTCCAAACAATGCAACACTTGACTTGCAACTATATTGCTATTCCTTCACTGTCATCGGGTCAAAGTTCTCCAAGTCCCTTCCCCAGCACTTATCCAAAAGAGAAAATCAGCAGTGCAGCATTACTTCAGTAATGATGTAAGTTTGGCATAGCTTATATGATCAAGCCCATAGTCTTCCAACTCAAAGCTGAGAGTGCAGCCATTAGGCCAACCCAATACTTCCAAAATAAAAATTCACTTTCTGCTGCAATGAATCAATCATTTCGTAAAACATTGTGAAGCAAATTATAACCCTGTTTAATAAGTTTATCATTAATACAAAGAAAATAAAGTTCAAACGTATCAATAAAAGCTAAGTATGCACTGCTGACATTTGAACATGTTCATTATTTGATACAGTAAGTTGCAAAACATTCAAATGTTACTGAACTTAAATAGAACATGGAACGCAATGAATTCATATTTATGAATTACCCTTTCTCCCTCACTGTCACCAGCTGTCACTTCCTCTTGTCACGGAATCTGTGGTTTCAAAGTTTGTAACTTTTTGAGGCAATTAGAATGGGAAATTGATCATAGATGATGATCCCAATGGTGTAGGGCAGGGAGCCTGAATAAGACACAGCTTCAGTCTAGAAGCAGAGAATAAGCAAATATACAATTTCTGCAGCTGTTCTTGAAGATAACATTGGTGGATTTAGGCTATCCAAACTGCCAGAAGTAGAATTGAGGAGGTTCTGCAGATGTATGTCCCTTTTGGTGAGGACTGTATCCATGAAATTTAGATGGGTTGAACACTGGAGATCAGAGTAAATCCTGGAAGAGGAGCTGAACTTCTTTGCAAGGAAGACAGAGTTTTGAAGGACTTAGTGACTGAGATTTATGACGTTTGTGCTGAGTGATAGCCAACCAATTCCTAAAATCTGTCTTAGTTGTATCGGCCATTTAATTGACAATATGAGGTTTGTAATCAACTGCATTTTGATTTCTTGATTCATGCTAACTTTAGTTGATTCTGGCACTTACAGTATAGTTGGTTAAGCACGATAGAATTTAACGTTTGCCTTGTTTGACAGTTGAAAGCCTTTGGGTTAGACCATGGGCTCTAGTGGCTTCATTCTTTCAGTAAATAAGTGAGATTGTGGATTTCTTCTATTGCCAAGATAAAGTTACTGATCTCAACCAAGATCACAATACTATCTTCTCTAGGCATTCTTTGAATTATTGATTGTATCTTTCTGTCATTCTAGCCATCATCTCACTCTTTTTCTTAATTAGAATTTTTGTGGTCGCTTATACTATCATATGTATGGTACAGTTATATAACGCTCTACTGCACCACAGACAAACTACATAAACAATGTGAGCAACCTTTACCTGATCCAGGAGGTTTGTCTGCTTTCAGTTCCAAGGAAGGGGCATTCAGTGTCTTGCATTTCCATACCAGACGATGTCTCCCTTCATTAGGCCACACAGGGCGGAAGAAATTCTTCCTCTTCTCAGTCCTAAATTTTTCCACCTTATTCTGAGACTTCTTGCCTTGCTTTCAGGACAACCAGCCAGGGAAGATTCTTCCTATATTTAATGAATCAAGCGCTTTTAGAACTTAATATGTTTCAATGAGATTGCTTTCATCTTCTAAATCCATGCATGCTTAGCCTGATGAACCTTCTATGTACTTCCTCTATGGCAAGTATATGATCACTTTCAGTCTCCAGTTCCTCTACATGTAGCTTTCCTGTGTGCTTGCCAGCTACTCGGCCTGCTTGCCTGTGGTACCGTGCAGAACTGGAGATGAGACAGTTGTTTTCAGGTCTTTCAATCTAGACAAGGGAGGCCACATGTTGTCCCCTCTCTCACTGGAATTGGATTGTATTTGAAGTGCGTAAGTGTGTTAGACTGATTGCAAATGAATGTCCTTTCTTGTTTTGCCTTGTAAGGGCAGTTTGTATGGATTTAGGGGTTTTGAGCCTTAGACTCTTATGGGAATGGTTTGGCAGCAGTGTTCAGCATAAGACTACTTTGATGCGATAAAGTCAGACCAAGTTCTTTAAGTTTTTCAAGTAAATTAAAAATGTTGTTTCATTTCCCTTATTATATTCACTTAAAAAAATCTCATTGTTGAAATTTTTAATTAGATTAGACTCAACATTTTTAGGAAGAAAGGTCCAGATTTCCAGCAGGATTTGTGTGAGGATGTACTTTTTGATACCACTACTGAATCACCCAAGACTGATGCCATATTTGTGACCCTTAATACTGCAAGCTCATGAGCAAACAGCCTCTTCCCTGACAAAAAGAAGATCATTGATAAAGCAATTGGAAATGTTTGATTCGACCAGATACAGATCAGCACAAGTTCATCAACTACGGTATGTAGTTCAGTTTATAAAACATTTACTAAAGATCAGGTCTGATTTTACGACTTGCCTTTTTCCTTATCATCAGAAGTTGAATTCTCAAAGTAGCCTCGTAGGAATAATATTTTTCTATATCCATACTAGCAACGTGTACTGTGTAACTGTTCTATTGCCTACACTGACGACACTGCTTTGTATGTTTTGTGCTTTGAACAGCTTCTTACTCACTCCAAGTTCCAGTTCATCTGCTTCCAAACAGAAGGTTGGCTCAGATCCAGGAGTGCAGCAGGTTAACAGACAGATTCCCATTGTGCCTGAACAGAAAAATAATAAATTCATAATCAAAAGAACTTGTACAGATGATATTGCTTCTAACTGATCTACATCAGATGGCATATTCAAGCTAAATGAATAAGAGAACGAAGGAGAAGCAACAGAACAATGAACAAAGCCTGTCCAAATTCCCTTCAAGCCTCATTGTATCATCCTCATAACTCATTCCTACATCATTATGTTGTCTGCAAACTTTTCAATATTACATTTGGTGTCCACATTCAGATCAGTGATACAGATTGTGAACAGCTGGGTTCTAAGCACAGACCCTTGAAACACCCTACTCATCACACATTGCCAACCTGAGAATGACCCATTTATTTCTGCTCTGTTTTCTTTCCATTAACCAATCCTCAGTCTATGCCAGTATGTTACCCCGATCCTATGTACTGCTGTTTTGTTTATTAATCCCTTGTATGGGATCTTATTAACAGCCACTGAAAATCCAAATACACAACACCCACTTGTACACCTTTATCTACTCTATTAATACCACCCTCAATAAAATGCCAACAGGATTGTAAGATGTGATTTGCTTTCATACATCCATGTGATATATGCTGAAACTGATCATCATTTTCTGAGTGACTAGCTTTACATCATTTGTAGTAAATTCTAGCATTTTCCCTGCAACTGTTATCAGGCTAACAGATCTGTAGTTTTGCATTTTTTCGGTCCCTTCATTCTTAAATACTGGGGTTGCATTTGCAACCCACTGTAGGCACTGTTCCAACATCTGTAGACTTTTGAAATAATCTATGTCTTGAGTCCCTACTTTAAACACTGTGGGATATAGATCAATGGATCCTAGAAATCTGTCAACTTTCAGTAATTTATCCAATACTGTGTTTTCATGAACATTCATTTTGTTCAATTCCTCCTCTCTAAAATTTCTTGTATCTTATTCAATAAAGATAGTCACAAAGGGTGGAAACTTCCCAGGCCCTGAATGATGTGGAGAATAGTGAGTCAGCTGAGAAAATATGGCAAGATCAAAAAAAATGAGATTTTTGATGATGAGAAAAAATGTCTGATTTTCCACCCAAGGTTTAAACAGTGAGACAAGAATCTCACTAATGAATAGTGATATGTCAGTATGCTTGTGTAAACAACTCATAATTACATAATTTCACCTCATTTATATGCAGTTTTCTACCTTACCAGGCAGTGGACAGGAACTAGATGGTAACAATTCTCAACATGAAAGTCTCCTCTGGGCCTACATCTTGGCCAGCAGTCCTCAACATCTCAGATCATGTTCCATTGTCAATGGATGCCTGCAACCCTTGTCCACAGTGGTTGGCATTGGACACACACTAGCCTCCCCACACCATCATGGCCTTATAATGGAGAGATGATCAATTACAAAACAGCTGAAGATGGTTGATTCTAAGACATCACTATAAGAAACCCCTGAAGCGATGTTCTGGAGCTGAAATGATTGGCCTCTAATCATCAGAATACATCTTTCTTTCTGGTAGGTATGATCCCAACCTCTAGAAAGTGTGACTGTCAGCAAACTGCTGAATTATATGGTGCCCTGTTCTGTAGCTAGATCAGAGAGGCTATTAAGCAATGTAGAGCCAGTAGTGGTATTGGTAGAAAATAATTTTCTAGAGTTCTGAACATTACCCTGGTTAAATGTTATCCTTACCATGGACAGTAGCAGTGTCCCATAGAGAGAGAGTAAGAACTGCCGATGCTGAAGTCTGCATTTCTGAAGAAGGATCCTGACCCGAA
The DNA here is from genome assembly GCF_021869965.1 of Rhincodon typus. Taxonomy (NCBI): domain Eukaryota; kingdom Metazoa; phylum Chordata; class Chondrichthyes; order Orectolobiformes; family Rhincodontidae; genus Rhincodon; species Rhincodon typus. The sequence goes on from NC_063348.1 coordinate 4,343,303, forward strand.
ACGTCAGCTTTCCTGCTCCTCTAATGCTGCCTGGCCTGCTGTGTTCCTCCAGCTCCACGCTGTGTTATTATTAGTGGTGTCCCATACATTGTTCCTACTGTCTCCTGTCTCTACAGTGGGCACTGTTAACTTCAGGAAACATAAGACGAGAACTCCAATTTCAGAAAATGCCCTAAGCAACTTCAATACTTCTCCCAAATGGTTACACTTCATTTCTGAATCTGGACAGTTGTCAGTATATTCAAATTTAGAAGGTATCAGTGCCAACACTAATGCTTTACACACTTAAGGTACTGAATTGGGGCCAATTAGTTGCATTGTTATTTAGATTCATTCGCTAGCAAGAATCGAAGGAAGGTCAAGGGAATGTGAAAGTTTTATTTCCTTCAGCTTTTGAGGTGACAACACATTGAAGTCACTCCTTTTCCCAAGCAATTATTTATATCAAACTTAGTTTGTGTGTAAGTACTGTGCCACACAGACCTCTCCTTCCAGCTTTTTTTTTGTGTGTAGTAAAGGCACAGACATCAGCAACAATGCCCTCTGCTTTTGCCCCCTCTAGGGCTGAGCCAAAGTTTAGCTGGTCCCCTGTGACAATCATTAGTACACTAGCTGGAGAAAACCCAGATAAAGCTTTACTTAGTGAAGCATCAGCAGTCTTTCCTTGTTCACCTTTGCGTCACCTTCTACTTGTTATGAAAGCTCAGACAATTCATTGCCCCTAGTCAGACAAGAAACAAGGTTATGAGGGTAATCGACATTGGCCCAAAGCACTTCACAGAAGTATATCCAAAAATGAATGATGAGCCAGAGAGGATATTAGAAAATAAAATCAAAGAACTGCACTTGCTGGAAATCTGAAATGAAAACGGAAAGTGCTGGAGAAACTCAGCAGGTCTGACAGTATCTGTAGTGAGAAAAAGTGAATTAACATTTCGAGTTCAGTGACACTTCATCACAACTGACAGATAAAGGAAAAGGTGATCAAACAGCTGTCAAGGATGTCACCTGTTTGATCATCATGCTATGAAAACGTGTTGTTTGAAATATAAAATCACAGTATCATCTTGGAGATGCACCATAGAGAGGTAAAACTGAAAGCTTGTTGCAAGCCAGTTCATGACAAAAAATTAAATGGCACAGAAAAGAATGTAGTTAGAAGCAGAAAGTTGCAAAGGAGCATAGATAGTTTAAGTGAGTGCGCAGCAGGGTAGGCAAATGGAAATGTTGGAAAGCATGAGAATATGCACTTAGGACCTATGAAAGTTAAATCACAATATGTTTGAAATGTAAAGCTAGTGGACAGGAACAAAATATTATTAAGATGAATGAAATGTTCACTTTTACATCAAGATGGCCTGAATATAAAAGGGTAAAAGTTATGCTATAATAGGTACAAATTTCTAATTAGACTCCAGTTGGAGTATTGCATTCAGTTTTGGGCACAACTCCTCTGGAAAGACGTACTGAACTTGGAAGGGGTGCAGTGTGGATTGACCAGAATGGTACTGACAATAAAAGAATTACTTTATGAAGATGTAGCAGAAATTAGATTTGTATTCCCTTGAATATTGAAGATGAAGGTGACTAACTGAAGTTTTTGAAATGAATGAAGGATTTGCTCAACTAGAGAGCAAATATTTCTCCTGATGTTAGAGACCAAAATAAAGGGACATAAAATTAGAGTTAGATTTTGCAAGGGTGATGTCAGAAAGTGTTTCTTCATATGAAGGGTTTCAGGATTCTGGCAGCATCTAGGCAATTAAACACAATTAAGGTATAGACCAGCAATGATTTAATAATGGTAGAACAAGCTTAAGCAGTCTTGTTCTGTACCTAAATATGTTCTAAATATGTCTTCAAAAAAATTGTTGAAAGGAACATTAACAAAGAATAACAACAAGAGCATGCTTCAAAGTTGGAAATTTAAAAAAATTGATAAAGTCTGCAATTTTCTTTAAAAGTTCCACTGTGGCTGGAACATCCTTTACATACATTGCAGATAGGTAACAGGATTGCAAAGTGCACCACAGTACACAGGAATACTGCTTTGTGCTTAGTGTAAATATGCTATGTTACCTGAGGCTAAATAGTTATCAGAAAGTCCATGCATCTAATATTAAATAGCACTGATGTAAGCATGAGGGATCTCCAAATGCTTTTCTTACTCCTAATCAATACTTTCATCATGTTATCAAAGGACATGACAGCTGGAAATTTTGCCTTTAGATTTTTATTTTAAAAAACTGGAACAATTCATTTTCCCTACACAATATATCCCAAAAACAGGTCAGCTTCTGGTCAACTTAGAATAAATTACACAAAACAGGTGGGATGAATATATTCAATATGGTGTCTGCAGGGATCAACTCACAGTTTTATTCTGCAAAACTAGAATCTGCTTGTAGAAAATGGCAGCCCCAGCAGAGCTTCACTGGTGTTGTACATTTCCATGTTTCTAGGTTTTTGATAAGAGTGTACCTGCTCTTGCTCTGTCCATCATTTGGATTTCAGGTGGCAGAGAAATGAAAACATCACCTACAATGGCACCAGCCAACATTCCTAGAACAATATATTCTGAAAAGTGGGGAAAACAGCTTTCGAATGAATGTGTCTGGTTACAAAATAATGTATTAAGCATATTTCTTTATCTTTTCCTCCAACTTTGCTCCTCCAATCTTGAAGGTGCAGACTTCCTTGCAGTCTTTTTTGATGTGTTTCAGTACCCTCCAGTACATTTCCTCGATGTGGATTCTTCATATGTGAGCATAAGAAAAGTATCATAGATATAGGAGGTATCAGTTGGGTATTATCCTTACGCAACAGTCCGAGGGTAAGCAAGTAACAAAACTAACTGGTAAGGGGCACGGAATGGTGGAGGAGTAGCAAGGACAGGATGCTACATATAATTAAATATAATTTTGGGGTATGATCAATGGTTCCTTGGCACTTTATTTGTTTTAACAATTGTATAAATAACATTATTTAATTTAGGCACAGATTTTCATTTCTGATTCTGAGATTCACACTCTTACTCTTGTCATGTGAGATTTTTATGATCCCAGGATAAAGGTATGGGGAGTGAACCCACACACAACTATCCTGCCCTTGCCTACTCTGTTGTGGATGTAGATAGTTTAACCCCTTGCTATTTTCACAGAGTTGAGTCCTTTATTTTGCAGATATGTTTTATAGCATCTCAGAGGGACCACAACCCTTGGGTTTTTGATAGTTAGGTTTAAAAGGTCTTGCCAACTTCAACTGTCATTATTATATGCTGAATTAGAAGTTAAATATATTTTAGTGCAATAATGATTCCTTAAAAGGGAGGTGACCACTAAATTAACCAGCAATGTGTAAATGTTCATTCATATTCGAGCACTTCTTCAAGTGGATAGATTCCTCTTCTGCATTCAACAGTATTTAGAATCTAACTTTAGTGTATCATCAGATCATGTACTTTCTATCCACTTTTCTACATTTGTTCATTAACTGTTCATGGTTTTCTTCATTTTTTTAAAATAATTTTTTTTAAAAACTGGGTGGCACGGTGGCTCAGTGGTTACAAGTTGTCCCAATTCTGTTCCAATCAATCACATCTGTTAATCATTTCCCTTTTACATCCCTAAGCTTTAACTCTCCATTATTATGTTTCTCACTAGTTTACTTTCAATTTTCTCTTTCATAATCTTTTGCTTAGTCATTGAGTCATACAGCTTGGAAACAGACCCTTCGGTCCAACAAGTCCATGCCAAACATAATCCCAAAATAAACCGGTCCCACCTGCCTGCTCCTGGCCCATATCTCTCCAAACATTTCCTATTCATGTACTTATTCAAATGTCTTTTAAACATTGTAATTGTAGCCACATCCACCACTTCCTCTGGAAGTTCATTCCACACATGAACTACCCTCTGTGTAAAAAAATTGCCCCTCATGACTTTTTAAAATCTTTCTCCTCTCACCTTAAAAATGTCCCCTCTAGTCTTAGAATCCCTAATCATAGGAAAAAGACAACTACCATTAACTCTATCTATCCTCCCTTACAAAATTCTGAAATCCTTAAGCTTACTACTTTTTGATAACTTTATAGCCATTTTCCTTTGATCTAATGCAATTCTTAATTTCTTTTGTTAGCTATGGTTAGAACACCTTTCTAGCTGTGTTTTTGTGCATTAACGGAAGGTATTTATGGTAAACTATCTATCAGCCTTTAAATTTTAGCCATTGGCTTTCTATTCTCATACATTTTAACTTATTTTCCCACTGCGCCATAGTTAATTTGCCCCTCATAGTTTCAGAGCTACCTTTGTTTAGATTTAAAGCCCTGTTTCTGATTGAACTAGATCATTTTAAAATGGTATGTTAAATAGTAGCTTATTACAATCACTCAAACTAAAGATTAATAATTTATCTTTTTCATTCACAATCTAAGTTAACCTATTTCCTAGTTTGTTTGTCTATGTACTACTCTAGAAAACCATACTCCATCAAAGAACTTAACCTTTGCAATATTAATACGAATAAGGTTTATCTGGTCTATACTTACTTAGAAACTTGCCATCATTTCCTTATTACCCTTTTACACACAACTCTGATTTCCTGAATTTATACTGTGATTTACATTTCATTGCTGTTTTGTGGTTTATAAAGTCTTCTGCCCCTTGCTATTTCTTAATTCCACCCAAACTGATTTTACATATTGAACCTTCAGAGATCATCTTTCACTACAATACTAATCCTTCCATAATTAATACAGCTGCACCACCAAGCTACCTGTTCACCCTGAATATTACATATCCTTAAATATTCAGGTACTAGCTTTGGTTTTCTCATAGCCATGTAGCTGACTCCTTCATCCTCATGTAGCTGTAATGGCTATTAGGTCAAAAATGAACTTCTATTTGAGCCAACAATTCAAGTTTTTTAATGTGAATGCTATGGGTACTCAGACATGGAGCACTGAATTCAGGATAACAAGGTGTAGAGCTGGATGAACACAGCAGGCCAAACAGCATCAGAGGAGCAGGAAAGCTGACGTTTTGGGTCTGGACCCTTG